>NC_068939.1:95120188-95372138 GCF_016801865.2 Culex pipiens pallens | reverse complement strand
AAAAACAAAGTAATCTTATATTTACCAGCAAACATTTAAAACAAAATGAACTGTTATAAATTGCTGGAGACTGAAAATTATTCTCAAAAGTCAACTTTAACAATTCAAAACCGTCTTAATAAAATGTTAATAAGCCCATATTTATTGAGAGAACTTTAATTAAATTTTGGGATTGCTCTTGAGCAGTTCTCTACGGAATCGGTCTTTTTTCTTTAATTTTAATTTTTGTATTTTTTAATCCGAATGAAACTTTTTTGGTGCCTTCGGTATGCCCAAAGAAGCCATTTTGCATCATTAGTTTGTCCATATAATTTTCCATACAAATTTGGCAGCTGTCCATACAAAAATGATATGTGAAAATTCAAAAATCTGTATCTTTTGAAGGATTTTTTTGATCGATTTGGTGTCTTTGACAAAGTTGTAGGTATGGATAAGGACTAAACTGGAAAAAAATGATACAGTGTAAAAAAAAATTTGGTGATTTTTAATTTAACTTTTTGTTTTTTATCTCAGCAACTATAGATCCGATTTACTATGTTAAAACATAAAACATTCGTAAAATTTTCCGGTCTTTTCGAAAAAAATATTTTCAAAAAATTTAAATCAAGACTAACATTTCAAATGGGCGTAATAATGAATGTTTGGCCCTTTTGAAATGTTAGTCTTGATTTTAAATTTTTGAAAATATTTTTTTTGAAAAGATCGAAAAATTTTACGAATTTTTCATGTTTTAACATTTTAAATCGGACCTATAGTTGCTGAGATATCGACATTAGAAAATGGTGGGTTGCTTGGGTGAGACTTGGAAAACATCAATTTTTATGTTTTTTAACCTTTGCATGGTAATATCTCAGCAGCTAAGGGTCGTATCAACAAAGTTCAAAAGGCAAAATATAGAGCTTTTCAAAAATATTTTTTTCAAAAGTGAACAAACATGTGCACTAGTTAAAAAAAAATGGAAAACTGCGACTATTTTCAAAAAAGTTACCTAAAAATGGTTATAACTAGGAAACGGTGCACTTTATCAAAAATTTAACAAAGTAATTTTTGATTGCAAATTCGATTTTACATCGAAAAATGAAGTTGAAAAATTTTTGCGATCAATATTTCGATTTTTTTTGAAAATCTGTATTGATTCAAAAGTCAGAACTCGGTCAAAGATTTTTTGCCCATTCTGGAAATTTCTGAAAAGTTGGCATTTTATGTCCTCTAAAACATATTAAAAAAATAAAAAAAAATAAAAATAGTGTTTTTTTGCAAATCAAGTTTTAGTGACAAAAAGTTAAATTAAAAATCACCATTTTTTTTAACCGTGTATCATTTTTTTCAGTGTAGTCCATATCCATACCTACAACTTTGCCGAAGACATCAAATCGATCAAAAAATTCCTTCAAAAGATACAGATTTTTGAATTTTCACATATCATTTTTATATGGAGAGCTGCCAAATTTGTATGGAAAATTATATGGACAAACTAATGATGCAAAATGGCTTCTTTGGGCATACCGAAGGCACCAAAAAAGTTTCAGCCGGATTAAAAAATACAAAAAAAATCGAATGACCGAAATCTCAGAGAATTACTCTCTTACAACCGATTTTCGTCAAAAAGTCACAAATATTTAAATGGATAAGGAGCGGCCGTGGCTGACTGGTTACGGTGTTCGCTTTGTAAGCGAATGGTCCTGGGTTCGATTCCCATCTGCTCCCAACGAGAAAGTATAGGAAATATAAATCTTGAAACTCTGAACATGAACGAAAAATCAAAGTCGCACGAGTCGGGGTTCGATCCCCCGTCCTTTGGATTGGTAAGCAAAAATGCTAACCACTAGGCCATCGCGACTTGGTGAGCTATGACTGGAATTAGGAATACTGTTACTATCAACTATATACGCGCTGGGTCCTTGTCCATTTGACAAGGGTTTGGAAGTTCTAAATAACGTTTGAATCCGATTGGTCCAAACGTTCTTCAGGGCGGGGCTTGTCGATAAAGCTGAAGTACCTCGCGCTCGGCTAGCCAGCGTAGAAATGGGTCACCGAAGCTCGGCAGAGCTAACACCTTCCAAATGCCTATGCGAGTTATTTGCATGTATTCTAAAAATAGATCTAAAAATACATGGAAACAACTCAATTTGTAAGAAGCGACCGCGTGGTCCCGTTTGGTTGGTTGCACACACACACACACACACACACAAAGTCACAAATATTTAAATGGTTTTAATTTTAATTTTATTTTATTTTATGACAATCATTGCTAATCTAGGAATGCATCAAAATTCATTAGAAACATTTTGTAAATCATTTCATGGAAAGCGTTGAACTGCGGTTGCCTCCATGATAATCCCCAGAAAAAAATATTAAAAATCAATTATCTTTTACTTTTGCTTATATTTCTCATTTTTTTAATAAAATGTTTGTTGTCTGAAAATTTCCAACGTTCAGCTCAGGATTTGACCATATAATTTGAAGCACAGAAATCCGACGATCGTCAACAAAATTTCTGATTGAACACAAGCTTTTTAAAAACCAATGAAGATACCTAAAGTTTTTTTTTAATTGATCCTTTGAACATATGAAAGACAATAGCATATAGAACCTTAAAAAAAAGCGAAGATTAGATTCAATCTTAATTTTAGTAATGAATGTTATAAAAATCAAAGAAATCTTTTTTTTTCTTACTGTCTTCTATGTGTTTTGCCTTGTGTCATCTTTAAATCTAATTTAATTTAAATGTCTCCAAAATCTATAATAAAATACGTTGAACCTCCTGCAGATTCCCCATCGCTCTTGAACTTTGAAGTCTGACCAAAAAATCCCTTAAACGAGGGTGAGCGCAGGCAAAAATGAAAATTAGAATTTGAGAACACCCCAGCCAAGTCCCCATTCCCCTACTCCCCGGTGCTTTTGTGTGGTGTATCCTTATTAGTTGTCCTCTTGGAGACAACTCCACTCCCACGACTCCACACTGCCTTTTTTGGGACGGATCACCCCGGCCTCCCCCTTCGCTCCGAAGACCACACCGGAAAAGTGGACCTAAATTGGGTTCGTTGTCGCCTGGCAATAAAACTCAGACTCACCAACGAACGGTCTTACGGTCAGAGGACCGGAACGTCCTCGTCGTCGTCGGTCGTCATCGGTTGTCTTCCAGCAACACCCCCACACACATAGACGAGTAGGTTCCCGCTCCCTCTCGTGTGACACCACCGCCCATTTACATTTATCGATTTCTGACAATTTCGAGGGATAATTTGAAAAGTTTTTCGATCGATGATGGTGTGGACGGTTTCCTTTTTTTTTTTTTGGTGGGGAGGTTTGAGGCTGAATTTGAGGATCAAAAATAAATAACTCTGAAAAAAGGAGACACACGCACCGACACCCCCATACACAGAGAGAGCAACCGCCCTCAGGGTTTCCAGATTTGGCGAAGATGAAAATTATGCTAATAAAGCAAACCAAATTGAATCCCGCCGAAGGTGACTTGGAAATGAGTTTTTTGGGTGACGAAAACAAAAAAAAAGAACGGAATATGATGCTTATGTGGTGTTTGGTAGGTTTGAGGCTGAAATTGAAAAGTTTTTCCTCGGAAAAAAATCTGTCAGTTTTTTTGCCTCTTGTCTTGTTGACCGTGGGATTATTTTGTGGGCCTTTCAGGGCAACAAGCTTTTGACAATGGACCCCTCTAAGTGATGATGACAGCGATTAGGAGTTGTGAAAAGTTGGAAAAGTTTTTGAGTACGTTTTTGCGGGTTTTGTGTGACATAGATTGATTGCATTTTTGGTAACTAAAACAGGGAAAAGTTATGAATTTGTAATTCGTGTTCAGTAATAATTACTCATATATTTTAACTTATATTCATTTGTATATTTTTAAAGTTATTATTTTACTAAAATGATAATTCTCTCTTTTTCTTTTCAGGTAAGAATAACGTCATTTTCTTCTAGTTCCTAAGGATTGACCCAACATTTTGTGAGTTAAATTAACCATAACCACCTTACTATTGCTTTTGAGAACAAAATTGATTTCACTTTAATCCAAACTCAACAAGTTTACAACTGCAAAATTAATAGCAATTGCATCGAATCTTTAAAAGCTGTTTGTTGAAGTTCTCAGGGGATGTTTTCATCGAAAAAATACTTCGTAAATATCACCAAAGCTGTCTCTTGAAACAGTCGAAGTACCTATCCTTAGCACCTTTAACTTGCCTTCATCTCGCCCCATTCATGCCACGTTTATTACACAATTTAACCACCACTAAGTCCAAAACTCAATAAACAGTCCCCCGGATTGGATCTAAACTACTGCCTTTTCCTTCCTCCCCTCGTCCTTGGTTGTCACCAACCACCAGAAGTCAAGTACATTTTCGCTAAAACTCCGGCGAAATCCACCGGAAAAGCTGCCTTCTCCTTAGGAAACGGAGACGAAGTAACTGTTATACAGCAGATTTCGCTGACACCACTACTCTGGCAACAATTTTCGCACACGGTCACTTTCCTGCTGCTTTTTTACGATTATTCCGTCCAATCATATAATTTAACGATTATTGCCCCGTGGAAGAAGAAGAGGTCACCCCAAAGGCGAGATAACTCCTTTAACGAGTGGGAGTCATGGTGCCTGCTGGCAACACTGCCAGGTGCCTGGAGAGTGGGCTTTTTCTTGGCAACAACAACAACTTTGTCCTGGAAGGATGAAAATTAAAGATGTTAGGTCACTGTAACGGAAAAGTTACAAAACTCTTACAAAAAAAAACAAAAAACAAAAAACAAAAAACAAAAAACAAAAAACAAAAAACAAAAAACAAAAAACAAAAAACAAAAAACAAAAAACAAAAAACAAAAAACAAAAAACAAAAAAAACAAAAAACAAAAAACAAAAAACAAAAAACAAAAAACAAAAAACAAAAAACAAAAAACAAAAAACAAAAAACAAAAAACAAAAAACAAAAAACAAAAAACAAAAAACAAAAAACAAAAAACAAAAAACAAAAAACAAAAAACAAAAAACAAAAAACAAAAAACAAAAAACAAAAAACAAAAAACAAAAAACAAAAAACAAAAAACAAAAAACAAAAAACAAAAAACAAAAAACAAAAAACAAAAAACAAAAAACAAAAAACCAAAAACAAAAAACAAAAAACAAAAAACAAAAAACAAAAAACAAAAAACAAAAAACAAAAAACAAAAAACAAAAAACAAAAAACAAAAAACAAAAAACAAAAAACAAAAAACAAAAAACAAAACACAAAAAAACAAAAAACAAAAAACAAAAAACAAAAAACAAAAAACAAAAAACAAAAAACAAAAAACAAAAAACAAAAAACAAAAAACAAAAAACAAAAAACAAAAAAAAAAAAAACAAAAAACAAAAAACAAAAAACAAAAAACAAAAAACAAAAAAAAAAAAACAAAAAACAAAAAACAAAAAACAAAAAACAAAAAACAAAAAACAAAAAACAAAAAACAAAAAACAAAAAACAAAAAACAAAAAACAAAAAACAAAAAAGAAAATAAAAAGAAATGTTCAAATGTTCAAATGTTTAAATGTTCAAATGTTCAAATGTTCAAATGTTCAAATGTTCAAATGTTCAAATGTTCAAATGTTCAAATGTTCAAATGTTCAAATGTTCAAATGTTCAAATGTTCAAATGTTCAAATGTTCAAATGTTCAAATGTTCAAATGTTCAAATGTTCAAATGTTCAAATGTTCAAATGTTCAAATGTGCAAATGTCAAAATGTCAAATGTTCAACTGTTCACATGTTCAAATGTTCAAATGTTCAACTGTTCAAATGTTCAAATGTTCAAATGTTCAAATGTTCAAATGTTCAAATGTTCAAATGTTCAAATGTTCAAATGTTCAAATGTTCAAATGTTCAAATGTTCAAATGTTCAAATGTTCAATTGTTCAAATGCTCAGTTGTTCAAATGTTCAAATGCTTATTCTTCCAAATGTTCAAATGCTAAAATGTTCAAATGTTCAAATGTTCAAATGTTCAAATGTCAAATGTTCAAATGTTCAAATGTTCAATGTTCAAATGTTCAAATGTTCAATGTTCAAATGTTCAAATGTTCAAATTTTCAAATGTTCAAATGTTCAAATGTTCAAATGTTCAAATGTTCAAATGTTCAAATTTTCAAATGTTCAATTGTTCAAATGTTCAAATGTCAAATGTTCAAATGTTCAAATGGTCAAATGTTCAAAATGTTCAAATGTTCAAATGTTCAAATGTTCAAATGTTCAAATGTTCAAATGTTCAAATGTTCAAATGTTCAATGTTCAAATGTTCAAATGTTCAAATGTTCATAAATGTTCAATGTTCAAATGTTCAAATGTTCAAATGTTCAAATGTTCAAATGTTCAAATGTTCAAATGTTCAAATGTTCAAATGTTCAAATGTTCAAATGTTCAAATGTTCAAATGTTCAAATGTTCAAATGTTCAAATGTTCAAATGTTCAAATGTTCAAATGTTCAAATGTTCAAATGTTCAAATGTTCAAATGTTCAAATGTTCAATTTATTTTCTGTCATTCTCAAAATTTTCTTTGTAGTCAGCAAATTTAAACCTTTGAAAATTTAATTTGTTACAATATTGTTGAACTACTTTAAATAAGACATCACACTCTTATTTTCACCACCTCAGAAACATGTCCAAGAAAGGACCCGTCTTTGAGGACAACTTTTCAGCTTGTGGCACGTCCAGCGGCGAAATTGATGTCGTCATTTAATGACCATGTGTGTGGGTGGTGGGTTGCTAGTTTGGGTTTGGGGTGCAGTTTTTCCGGACCAACTTTTCACTAACAATGTCAAGATTTTTTTTTTCGTCGTCGTCCTCGCTCTGCCATCTCACAATAACCGGTTGAAAGCTGTATAGAAAGCTGAGCTCTGTCTTTTTTTTGTCGTTAGCTGCAAAACTAGCTCATGTTTTCAGCGCTTTATTGTGTCAGAATTTATGAGTGTTGGCCGAGCCGGAGAGAGCTTCGAAAAAAGGGAAAACTATGTAGCATAACTATTATTCGCAATATTTGCAGCGCCAAACGAGCCGGACGAAAAACAACACCAACACACACACGCTGGCAACAATGGCCTGAAACTGGACAATAACGATAAATTTACAGGTTTTAGAGGGTAGTTTTTTTCTGTTTCGTTCGTCGCTCGCCTAAAACCGGACTTTATTTTTATTTTAATTTTCTATTAATTTTGAGCCCCAAGCTTGGCCGCTTTGGGTTCCGTTCGTCAGCGCCAGTGTTGCCAGTCGAAGTCGTTCGTCGTTTCAGGGTGTAGAATTTTATATTTATGGAGTGTTTATACATAAATCCGGCACTGCTCGGCGATGGGGGTTTTGTGGGCAAAACGGCAGTCCAAAGACAAATAGCATTTTTCTGTATTTAATTTAATGCCCGCTCCCCCACCCACGCTTCACGGAGTTGAGGCAGGGTGGAAAGTGGTTGAGCTTTATACGGAGCAATTCAGCCATTACTTTATGGGGGGAGAGAGAGAAGAGAGAAAAGGGGGTGGTTTACGGTTTTATGTTTAGTGAGTGCATAAATATCCTTCTGTACACCGGGGCTGAAGACACCACCGACAACACACGGGAAGGCGAACAATGAGTCCGATCCTCCCCTCTTCTTCTTCATCTTCTTCTGGGGGAAATGCATTGCATTGGTCTGGGTAATGATTTTTCTTGTTTTTATTCGCTCCAACGTACACACATTTTCTGTGGTTGATGTGGAAAATGGACATTTTCAGTCTATTATCTTAAAAGTGGCATGTTGTGCTGAAAAGAGAGGACGAAGGGAAGGTGGTTTTGCCCAAAGATCGTGATTTTGTGATGGGAAAAACGCTTGTCAACATTGGAAACTTTGTGTAGACCTTGTGAGATTAGCTCCTTGCTAACTTTAAAAATTGTAATCTATTTGAAATCAACTTCTATCTCCAAAGAATTAACGTAATTAGGCTTGTTGGCTCTCTCGCCATACATGTCCCAAGTCTCATTACCATCCGGAGTTCAGCTTTCCTACCGGAATGCCACACGAATCCTTTCATCCCAATCACATCCGCTGTCGTCATCGTCGTCATCAAGCTGCCAGTTCTATTCCCAGCATAATTTCACCACGCGTCAGTTCCAATTCAGATTTTCCACCAGACACGGGAGTCTCGCCCCCAGGGGACCACAAGAGACATTACCAATTCCAACCCATTTTCCGACTTTGAAAGACTTGGGGCCTTCTGTTTCACGTTAACAACGACTACGACGGTTTCATCAATCCAAGTGGATAGGGGAGAGGCCTCTGCAATAAATGGAAATCGAGAAAGCCACTTTTAATTATTTCCCCCGTGGATTCCACCCAGCCGGATCTCGAACGCAAAAGTTTGTCCAGCCGAAGACGCTTCGCGCGTTAATATTTTAATGCATTTTTTCCGTTCCGATCCGGACCCTCCAGAGATCGAAGGGAAAACTTTCCACCCGCACTAATATCGGAACGCGCAATGCTTGTGGATGTGAAGCAGTAGCAGTGTCAAGTGCTGCTGCCTCGACGCTAATTAATTAATTGCCGGATCGATCCAAGTTCGGCTCCCAGCTCTGCGCCTCTCGGCGCCCAAGTAGCAGAGCGAGCGTATTGCGATGATGGCGAAATAAATAAATTTTCAAAGTGAATGATACATCAAGGATGAACGAACAGTGTGTCATTGTCTGGTGCTTCCTGGTAGCCGGGGAACGATGACGACGGTGGATAACTTTGGAGTGCTTCTTGGTATAGATCTCTGGTGGTGTAGGGAGGAGGAACCTAATGTGGATTTGTTCTGACTGAGTACTAAAACTTCGAATGACGCAACGATACTAAAGAAAAATGTTACTTAATCAACCATTTGTGATTTATGTCAAAATTATTTAAAAAGTAAATCTAAAGTTTTCTTGATTCATCACAAGATTATTAAAAAAAAAATATCCATTATAGTTGAATTTGAAATAAAACTTGTTTTATTTAAGTTTCAATAAAGCTGGTCCTTTTTTTTAAATTTAAGTTTTTGTTCATCGGCTCAAGTTATGGTCAAGGGAGGAATGGGGCAAAAGAAACAAATTTCAAGCTTTTTCATTTATTAAATCAAAAAGTATTATCCAATACTTTCACTTCATAACAGTTGTGCAAGTTGTCAAAAATGTTCAAAATATGAATGATTTTTTTTAATATGTATATCCTAAGAGCGAGTCCACGAACAGGGCATACCCCTTTGTATGGGACGTCGTTTAGACCTCACCAATCTGCCTGAAATTTTCAGGGGTTGTTTGTACATATAAAACTAGCATCTGGCCAAAATATGAGCACTCTAGGTTAACGGGAAGTGGGGCAAATCGGGACACAAAGTTTGAAGGTTCAAAAACGTCAAAAATCGTAAAAAGGCTGTAACTTGGGCAAAATTCAATTTAATTTAAAAATTCAAAATGCATCTGAAAGGGCTTAAAAAATGCAACAAAATGCAGGATAGAGCACCCCGATTGGTTAAATCTAAAGGGAGTTATTGACATTTTAGTGAAAAAATAGCACAATTTTCAAACTCAAATAAAAAAGTGTTCCATCCAGATATCAACTCGGTTCGACCTGCAGCTTGTAGGGGACATCTGGGACTACCATCTGAGACTGAGAACGCTTTGGGTAAGGCAGTTTAACATATTAAATAGACACTTTTACTTTTAGTGAATTTTTTGGTTGTAAATTTTTGCTCGGGGGACCCCTTAGATCCTATTTTCTGATGATAATTTTATCATATTCGTGTTCCTGAGACAATTTCACGATAGAAACATGCATAAAAATGTTTATTTTCATCCATTTTAACCCTTTAAAAAATGAAAGTTAAAAAAAATTGAGATGCTGCTTTTTTTCTGGTGTCATCTAGTATCCTTGGAAACGAACTTGAATTTCAATAAATGTGAATCGAAGATTTTTTTTTAACTTTCATTTTTTAAAGGGTTAAAATGGATGAAAACAAACATTTTTATGCATGTTTCTATTGTGAAATTGTCTCAGGAACACGAATATGATAAAATTATCATCAGAAAATGGGATCTAAGGGGTTCCCCGAGCAAAAATTTACAACCAAAAAATTCACTAAAAGTAAAAGTGTCTATTTAATATGTTAAACTGCCTTACCCAAAGCGTTCTCAGTCTCAGATGGTAGTCCCAGATGTCCCCTACAAGCTGCAGGTCGAACCGAGTTGATATCTGGATGGAACACTTTTTTATTTGAGTTTGAAAATTGTGCTATTTTTTCACTAAAATGTCAATAACTCCTTTTAGATTTAACCAATCGGGATGCTCTATCCTGCATTTTGTTGCATTTTTTAAGCCCTTTCAGATGCATTTTGAATTTTGAAATTAAATTGAATTTTGCCCAGGTTACAGCCTTTTTTACGATTTTTGACGTTTTTGAACCTTCAAACTTTGTGTCCCGATTTGCCCCACTTCCCGTTGACCTAGAGTGCTCATATTTTGGCCAGATGCTAGTTTTATATGTACAAACAACCCTGAAAATTTCAGGCAGATTGGTGAGGTCGATGCGAGATGGGTATGCTTTGCTCGTGGACTCGCTCCTAATATTAACGCCTTTTTCTCATCTGGTGTAAAAAAATTTAAATTTGAAAAAAATACCTTGAGGAATTTAAACAAAAATTTTGATTTGATTAGAATTTTCGGAAATAATTGGGTAGGGGATAACTCAAAATCATTTCAAATACTTCCATTGGACTTATTCAGAAATGGTTATGTTAGCGTTTTTTTAATGAAACATTTTCAAACTATTCCTTAACTGCCCACCATTGAAAAAACAGCTAATATTCAAAAACGAGTTATTGGCACCAGGTGGTGGAGGATGTTTCAACTCATCTTCTGAAACTTGAATTTCACTAAAATAGGGTTTAGATTTGGCTGCCAAAGAAAAAATCCCTGTGAAATTTGTTGCAATACAGTCATCCCACACATTCGGAACGGTTTCCAGATCGGCCAATGTTCAAAAAATCATAGCAAATCATAATTGAACTTAATCATTCGCTTTCACCTTCACTTGAAAGCTTTTCTTGCGATCTTTTGAATGCTGTATCGAACATCTGCAAATTTTAACTTTTATATGAAGTTTTTGAAGAATTTCTTTGACCCTTGAAATCCACAAATTCGGAACACTTTTTTCTTACGGATGTAAACAAACTTTGGATCTCTCCAGGAGTACATATTTATTACCAAATAATGACTTCACACACTGAAACCAATGAAATTCAAGCTTAGTGATGTTTTATTCATGGTTTGATAACTTTTTTGGTGAAAATATCAGTTAAACTCAGGTGTTCCACGATTGTGGGAGGCACAATAACATCCCACAATTATGAAAAAGGGCCATTGGGAGGCAGTGTTTTGCTGCTCTGGACAAAATAGTCTTGGAATGAAGTTTTACTTCTACTAGTGAAATAGCAAAATAATGTCCAAATGAAGGTTCTAAAAATAGTAAGGTCGACAGAAAAGCTACTTTTGGCATTCTATTGACAAATTATCATAAAAGTGTTCCGAATTTGTGGGTGTTCCGAATATGTGGGATGACTGTACTTTGAAAATGATTTTTGAAATCCACAATATTTTTTTAATTCTATCACCAGAGCCGAGAAAAATGCGATGGTTCATATGAAATCAATTTTTCTCTGAAATTGCTGGGAATATTTTTTTTCTTATTTGATAAACATTAAATTTTCATTAGGAGGGCACAAATATAAATTTAAAAATATTCAAGCCTAATTGCAAAACCTTATAATCTAAACGTAAAAGCCAGGAAACAAGCAAGCAATTAAAATAAAATAAAAAAGACAATAATTTCATTTCCAACCAATTATAAAAAAGGCAAGCAAGATAAAACTTTGAATTTTATAGGTTTTTTTAAATTATCTTACATCGAATGACTTTGCCAATAACATTTTAAAAACGTTTGCCATTGTAAAAGTGGGCTGTTGAATACACCATAGTTTCAAATCAACATGAGTGATAGAATTGCAACATAGTTTTGCGATTCCATCTTGAAACTGCTTCATTTTTTTCAGGCCTTATTTTAACTATCAAAATAAGAGAATCGAAAAGAAAAAAAATGGCTATAAAATGCTGAAACAGGTGCTGAAAAATGAAACTTTTCAGCACTTGTCTACCCAAGTAACATTTTTAAACCAACTAGCCACCACTTAGTTTTATTGAGGTTTTATGGTAGCATCTTGATTGCTTTATAGTTTTATTTGGGCATTCACCACAACCAATAAGCAAGAGCTAATTAGTAGGTTCTAACAAGGTTGTATGCCTCGGAGTTAAAACCTGGTGACAATAAAAGCTAAATTGATTTCAATTTGGTTTTATGAAAGTTTTAAGAGGGTCTTGAAACCCCAATGGCAATGTCATGCAACGGTTTTATCTCATGCTTTTTTAAAACCAAGGGTGTTTTAGCTGTCAAGTGCGATTAGGCATGCAAAATGCTTACTTAAAACCATATGCTCCTGAAAAAGCAACTAACGCGGTCAATCACCAGTGCATCAATATGGCGCTAAATGCGTGTTCTGATTGAATTCGATTGGCCGCCATTTAGGTTGAAAAAATAGAAAACTGAAAAATTTGATTTAAATTTGAGGAAAACACACATTTATGCTGAATTTCTGGTATGTTTAATATAGCGATAGATGATTAAAAATATTTTGAACTTTTTTTGAAAGAATTGCAATAAAATATTTTTTCACATTTAACACTATGATCACAAAATAATGATTTTTGATGAAGCGAGTTGAATTTTTTGGCTTTATCTCCGCAACCGCAGCTGATTTTGAGCCACGAATTGTGAGAAATATGCTTTCAAATTTTTTTGATTACCTCTAAAATTTATTATTAATCATCGCCAGTTTTGACAACCATCTCCATTTTATCATTTGGTAAGACGAAGACTTATTTTTGCCAAAATAAAACCTATTTGATATAAGACATTTAGGTTTTACCAAAGGTTTATCAAGGCTTTGAGGATGTTTTTAGAAATCAGTTGTAAAGCCTTGAACTCCTTTGTAGGTTTTATAAATAGGCCGTAACAACCTTTTGCGGAGGTCCTTTTGGGTTTTATCAAGGTTCTGGGGAGTTTGTTACGTGGTTTAAATGTTGGTTTTGGCTGATAGGTTTTATAGCGGTTGTGACAGCTTTGATAAAGCCTAAAATGTTACTTGGGTACTAATTTATCAAACATCTTTATTAAATGTTTTTATTTTTATCAAAATTTTTAATAAATTTAATTTGACTTCGCAAATCTGCTAAATGATTTTAAAAATTTAAAAATTCACATTATACTTTAAATCAATAAGAAGGCCCAGATCGGAACAAGTGCGCCTCCCCTTTGACACCCTTAGCTGAAGAGCTGGAATTCCACAGATGAAAGACCAAAGTTGAGCACGCTTGATTGAGCCTCTTTCGGTTGAGCGATATTGCTGAACTGCACACACACACACACCAAACGACTTTGTTGTGTCAGAGTGAATAAGTGTGGTTTTCCAGCCTACCGCACACCGAACCTTGCACACCCACACATAGTCATTCATTCATTCCATTTCGTCCGGTTCCGGAAAAGCCATTGTGTGTGCGGTTCCCCGGCCCGTTCGCACACAAACTCACATCCATTAACGTAATTAGTTACCATTTATATTATGTTTCAGATTATAACAAAGTGTTCGAAATAGATAACAAACGGACGGCCCTTCAGAAACTTCCCCCGCCCCTCCCCCCTAAATCACCATTGTTGCCATTGTTGTGCTAGTATGTGTTCAATACGTTTTCCCCGGATGCTCCGAACCTTGGCCGGAGTGCGTCGTCCACCTGGTCTTCCACACGTGGATCGCGGACATATGTCTTCTTGCATTGGTGCCACTTTTTTAACCGAGGAGGATGAACGCATCGTCTCCCTTTCTCTCTCTCTCGTTGTGGCGTAATGGTAATTTAGTGAGATTGGCTAATGGCTCTATTTGGGGGAGGCGATGGTTCTGGTGGTGGTGTAATAAAATATAAATCAATAGCCGAGGCAATAGATCAAAAACCTGCCACGATGGCCAAGACCGTCGCCGCATTCGGTAGTGACCGCGCCGTTTGTTGCTGTGTGAAAGGGGGAGAGGAGGGGCTGGTCAAATTGGATAGAAGGAAGGGGGGTATCGATTTTCCTATATTTGCGATTAGCTGACAGGTGGATTACGTCCGGAAATGCGATACGTAACACGTGGATGGCGCTGGCTTTGGAGGGGTGGTGAAAATGAAAGATAGAAAAAAGAGAGAATTATTTTATTTCGCTGTCGGGAAAATGAAGGTGAATAAATACCTCGAATGGATTTAGCAGAGGAAAAACTGGGATTGGTGGAAATTGAAAATGACAGTTATTGAGTAATGAAATTCCCTTTATTGAATTAAAGGGCTTGATTTGATTTGGATGGAATTGAGCGGGAATTTGAATGAAGAGATATTTGTACTGCTTTGAAATATTTGGTCCGGTTTCTTGTCTAAAGTGATTAATCATAACATTTAGTGTATCTAAAATATAAATGAAACCATTAAAACCAACCAATGTTTTGGATGGTTTGCATGGTTTTATTAAATAAATTTATTAGATTTTCAAAATTCACTTAGAAAAACTAAGCTTAAAATGTTATTTGATCCTTGGTCTTAATTGTCTATGCTAAAATTAATATTTTTGCCTTTTTTGATAAAGCTACCTTGACTCTCAGGATTTATTTTGGTCCCCAAAAATTATTTTCAATTTGTTTGAAAAATAATTAAAACCCTTTGTAAACGGATAAAATTAAAGAATCTTAAGATTATTAAAAATAAAAAACTCTGAAGTACAAAAAAAGAATTTCTTAAAACAATGTTGATTTTTAATTTAAACAAAATGAATAAAATTAATATTAAAGTCAACAATTAAGGGAAAACAAAATGTTTGTAAAATGCGTTATGAGCCATTACAGTTACCTTGCAATAATTTATTATTACAGTCGTGCCTCGGTTTAGCACCGCATATGGGGGATGCAAAACCGAGGCGTGCATAACTGAAGCACAGAGCTTATGAGATTTTGGATAAATGGGAGACATTGGCTATAATCGTATGAAAAATCTAAAAAATATAGTGTTTTGGATTCGGGATGATGTCAGCTCCATTAAAATTATTATTTCATGAAAATTTTCACAAAAATACGTATTTTTCCTGTATTTTGAAAATGCATTTTTTTCTCTAAAGAAACCAAAAAAAGTATATTGTTATTGCAATATGGGTGCCAAATGATCAGATTTTTTTTCATACATTTCGAATGTTAAATCATTTTTTTGAAAATGCTGAAATTTTTTATAAAACTACGTATATACTGAAAATTTCAGTTTTAACAATATGGGTATCAAACGATTGAATTTTTATACATTTCGAATATAATAACAATTTTTTTTGAAAATACTCAAAATTTTTAAAAAACAACGTATTTTTGAAAAAAATACTCAAAATTTCAATTTTTACATTATGGGTTCAAAACGATCAGGATTTTTTCATACATTTCGAATGTAATAACAACATTTTTTGGAAATACTCAAAATTTTCACAAAACTACGTATTTTCGAAAAATACTTCAAATTTCAGTTTTTTACAATATGGGTATCAAACGATCGGGATTTTTCATACATTTCGAATGTAATAACAACATATTTTGAAAACACTCAAAATTTTCACAAAACTACGTTTTTTTCTAAAAAAAATACTCAACATTTCAGTTTTACAACATGGGTATCAAACGATTAGGATTTTTTTCATACATTTCGAATGTAATAACTATTTTTTTTGAAAATACTCAAAATTTTCACAAAACTACGTATTTTCGAAAAACTACTCAAAATTACAGTTTTGCCTTCCTCACTGAGGTAAGGCTATAATCCTGCTCTAAAAATGAACTTTGTATAAAAACGTCGTAGACCCACCTTCATGTATACATATCGACTCAGAATCGAAAACTGAACAAATGTCTGTGTGTATGTGTGTGTGTATGTGTGTGTGTATGTGTGTGTGTATGTGTGTGTGTATGTATGTATGTGACCAACAAACTAGCTCATGTTTCTCGGCACTGACTGAACCGATTTGACCCGAACCTGTTGCATTCGGCTTGGTTTAGGGTCCCATAGATCGAGTTTTATACAGATTGAAGTTTCGATAAGTAGTTCAAAAGTTATGTATAAAAATGTGTTTTCACATATATCCGGATATCACTTAAATGTATGTAAACTATGTCCGGATCCATCATCCGACCCTTCGTTGGTTAGGTTATCAAAAGACCTTTCCAACGAGTCCAACACATTGAAGATCTGGCAACCCTGTCTCGAGATATGGTCATTTAAATCATATTGATGTACTTTTTGGAAGCCGGATCTCACTTAAATGTATGTAAACTATGTCCGGATCCACCATCCGACCCATCGTTGGTTAGGTTATCAAAAGACCTTTCCAACGAGTCCAAAACATTGAAGATCTGGCAACCCTGTCTCGAGATATGGCCACTTAAGTGATATTGATGTACTTTTTGGAAGCCGGATCTCACTTAAATGTATGTAAACTATGTCCGGGTCCACCATCCGACCCATCGTTGGTTAGGTTATCAAAAGACCTTTCCAACGAGTCCAAAACATTGAAGATCTGGCAACCCTGTCTCGAGATATGGCCCCTTAAGTGATATTGATGTACTTTTTTGAAGCCGGATCTCACTTCAATGTATGTAAACGATGTCCGGATCCACCATCCGACCCATCGTTAGTTAGGTTATCAAAAGACCTTTCCAACGAGTCCAAAACATTGATGATCTGGCAACCCTGTCTCGAGATATGGTCATTTAAATGATATTGATGTACTTTTTGGGAGCCGGATCTCACTTAAATGTATGTAAACTATGTCCGGGTCCACCATCCGACCCATCGTTGGTTAGGTTATCAAAAGACCTTTCCAACGAGTCCAAAACATTGAAGATCTGGCAACCCTGTCTCGAGATATGGCCACTTAAGTGATATTGATGTACTTTTTGGAAGCCGGATCTCACTTAAATGTATGTAAACTATGTCCGGGTCCACCATCCGACCCATCGTTGGTTAGGTTATCAAAAGACCTTTCCAACGAGTCCAAAACATTGATGATCTGGCAACCCTGTCTCGAGATATGGCCCCTTAAGTGATATTGATGTACTTTTTTGAAGCCGGATCTCACTTAAATGTATGTAAACTATGTCCGGATCCACCATCCGACCCATCGTTGGTTAGGTTATCAAAAGACCTTTCCAACGAGTCCAAAACATTGAAGATCTGGCAACCCTGTCTCGAGATATGGCCACTTAAGTGATATTGATGTACTTTTTGGAAGCCGGATCTCACTTAAATGTATGTAAACTATGTCCGGATCCACCATCCGACCCATCGTTGGTTAGGTTATCAAAAGACCTTTCCAACGAGTCCAAAACATTGAAGATCTGGCAACCCTGTCTCGAGATATGGCCATTTAAGTGATATTGATGTACTTTTTGGAAGCCGGATCTCACTTAAATGTATGTAAACTATGTCCGGATCCACCATCCGACCCATCGTTGGTTAGGTTATCAAAAGACCTTTCCAACGAGTCCAAAACATTGAAGATCTGGCAACCCTGTCTCGAGATATGGCCACTTAAGTGATATTGATGTACTTTTTGGAAGCCGGATCTCACTTAAATGTATGTAAACTATGTCCGGATCCACCATCCGACCCATCGTTGGTTAGGTTATCAAAAGACCTTTCCAACGAGTCCAAAACATTGAAGATCTGGCAACCCTGTCTCGAGATATGGTCACTTAAGTGATATTGATGTACTTTTTGGAAGCCGGATCTCACTTAAATGTATGTAAACTATGTCCGGATCCACCATCCGACCCATCGTTGGTTAGGTTATCAAAAGACCTTTCCAACGAGTCCAAAACATTGAAGATCTGGCAACCCTGTCTCGAGATATGGCCACTTAAGTGATATTGATGTACTTTTTGGAAGCCGGATCTCACTTAAATGTATGTAAACTATGTCCGGGTCCACCATCCGACCCATCGTTGGTTAGGTTATCAAAAGACCTTTCCAACGAGTCCAAAACATTGAAGATCTGGCAACCCTGTCTCGAGATATGGCCACTTAAGTGATATTGATGTACTTTTTGGAAGCCGGATCTCACTTAAATGTATGTAAACTATGTCCGGGTCCACCATCCGACCCATCGTTGGTTAGGTTATCAAAAGACCTTTCCAACGAGTCCAAAACATTGAAGATCTGGCAACCCTGTCTCGAGATATGGCCACTTAAGTGATATTGATGTACTTTTTGGAAGCCGGATCTCACTTAAATGTATGTAAACTATGTCCGGATCCACCATCCGACCCATCGTTGGTTAGGTTATCAAAAGACCTTTCCAACGAGTCCAAAACATTGAAGATCTGGCAACCCTGTCTCGAGATATGGCCACTTAAGTGATATTGATGTACTTTTTGGAAGCCGGATCTCACTTAAATGTATGTAAACTATGTCCGGATCCACCATCCGACCCATCGTTGGTTAGGTTATCAAAAGACCTTTCCAACGAGTCCAAAACATTGAAGATCTGGCAACCCTGTCTCGAGATATGGCCACTTAAGTGATATTGATGTACTTTTTGGAAGCCGGATCTCACTTAAATGTATGTAAACTATGTCCGGGTCCACCATCCGACCCATCGTTGGTTAGGTTATCAAAAGACCTTTCCAACGAGTCCAAAACATTGAAGATCTGGCAACCCTGTCTCGAGATATGGTCATTTAAATGATATTGATGTACTTTTTGGGAGCCGGATCTCACTTAAATGTATGTAAACTATGTCCGGGTCCACCATCCGACCCATCGTTGGTTAGGTTATCAAAAGACCTTTCCAACGAGTCCAAAACATTGAAGATCTGGCAACCCTGTCTCGAGATATGGTCATTTAAATGATATTGATGTACTTTTTGGGAGCCGGATCTCACTTAAATGTATGTAAACTATGTCCGGGTCCACCATCCGACCCATCGTTGGTTAGGTTATCAAAAGACCTTTCCAACGAGTCCAAAACATTGATGATCTGGCAACCCTGCCTCGAGATATGGCCCCTTAAGTGATATTGATGTACTTTTTTATTCCGGATCTAAAAAATATATGAAATTTGTGTACAGCCATTGTTGGTAATGAGTGAGGAAGGCTCCAACCACATAGGTGGATTAAGTTAGTTTTTACAATAAGTTTCAAGCGATAGGGATTTTTTTACACATTTCAGAAGTTTTAACGCAAATTTGAGAAAATACTCCAAATTTTCACTATGCTACGTATTTAAAAAAAAAAAACTCAATTTTTTTTTAATATTTTCAAAAAATATTGTAATTTTATTCGAAATGTATGAAAAATCTCGATCGTTTGATACTCATATTTTTAAAACGAAAATTTTGAGTATTTTTTTCGAAAATAAGGAATTGTGAGAAAATTTTTTTGTTATTACATTCGAAATGAATGAAAAAGTCCTGATCGTCCATATTGTAAACACTGAAATTTTGTGTATTTTTTTTTTCAAAAATACGTAGTTTTGTGAAAATTTTGAGTGATTTCAAAATACGTTGTTATTACATTCGAAATGTGTAACAAAAATCCCAATCGTTTTATACCCACATTTTGAAAACTGAAATTTTGATTTTTTTTTCGAAAAACGTAATTTTGTGAAAACTTTGAGTGTTTAAAAAAAATTATCATTCGAAATGTATGAAAAAAATCAATCATTTGATATCCATATTGCAATAACAATAATTTTGAGTATTTTTTCGAGAAACATTGTATTTTCAAAATACAGGAAAAATATGTATTTTTGTGAAAATTTTCATGAAATAATAATTTCAATGGATAGCTAACATCATCCCGATTCCAAAACACTATAATATTTTGATATTTGCATGATTATTCATACGAATAAAGCCAATGTCTCCCATATAGCCAAAATCCTATAAGCTCTGTGCTTCAGTTAAGCACTGGAGCGTGCTTAACCGAGGCAGCTGAACAAATCAAAACCGGGGCAGTACAAAACCGAGGCGTGCAAAACCGGGGCATGACTGTATCATGTATTTTTTGCTCCAGATGATAAAAATCCAGAATAAAAATTGCCCGTCTTTTTTAAACATTTTTTAAGGGGAGTGACAAAAACTCTAGAAAATCCTGTCAACGGCATTATTTAACAAAAATATTGCATAGAAAATTATGTTACAAATTTTATTTTATGGTGCAGCCTGTCAATTTTTTGTAAGATGTTAGTTTCCAATAATTTCTGGAAGATTTGAATTACTTTAATCAAACTTCTTAAGTCAACAGTTCAAAAAGAAGTTCAGTTTATATAAATTTTGAACAATTTAGCAAAAAATAGACCTTCAGTTAAAAATAGGGGTTGAATTTAAACAAAATGCATGATCTACTATAGAACTCTCCTGCATTTTATTAACTAGTGAACTCTAATAAAAGAGGACACCTTTACTGGTTCATAAATACCACCATTCCAGACCCCCGAGGGACACATTGTGTATTTAGGTCAAGTAGAGTAGAGACAAACGAAATTATGCTGCTGGTGCTGTATAATTCATATCACGACCATTGTCGTTCCGAGAGTTCCATTCCCGGAACGCATTGGTCACACCTTGCTTGATTTCATTCATTTGCTCCATCGTAATCCACCGGGTCTTCTCCTCACCCTTTTTCACCCCCGAAGAGAGAAAAAAAAAACAAGTCCAACAAAGCCGAATGAAGCGCAACACAAAACCCTTCGACTTTAATTAAAACATTTCTCTCCCGGCACCGCCACTGGCCGGTTTCCCCTCCTCTTATTTCCTTTTCTAGAACAACTTAAATTATCCTGCTTTCTCCCTCCCCTCTCCTACACGAAGCTTAGGGTAACCCTTTGATAGTCCCTTATCCTTTCACCCTTACCCCACCCCCTCGTTGGTCACTTCCTTTTATACTTTTCCCCATTCTTCGCTGATTGCCTCTGTTGGAGGAAATTTTCGTTCACTCCGTTCATTTCCCGACCAAAGGGTAAATTTCATTGTTTCGCGAAGCTCCCCTGCCCTCCAACCACCACCATCTTTCGCGAAATCAGCCGCGAAGGACGACGACGACGACTTCGTCTTTGGTAGCGTTGCATCGAAGAAAATTATGGCGCTCTTTTTTTTTTGGTTCTTCCGCTCAGCAGATCCCCACACTTTTGGATGCAGTGCACATTGGATCCTCGCGACTATGGCGCGTGTTGATTTTCACCGGGTTTTGTGTCCGGGGATGACCCCACCACCTCGGAGCTCACTTTCACGTGGGAAGCATTTAATGAGCATTCCGAGGGCGAGCTTGGTCTGATTGTTAAATTTTGCGCTTTTCTGGATGGGCGCCAATTGGACGTTGGCGGTTATTCTCTGTGAAATTGAAAATCAAAGGCATCGATTTAGGCCAAAGCTTGAAAAAAGGAATTGATGGTAGTAAATCGAACGTCGTTTTAAATTAATTTTTATCATTCAATTGAAGACTTGAGGTAAGGGCGAAGGGGGCGGGTTAATGGGTAATACTGAGAAAAACTGTATACATAATGTTTATACTTTGTATTGCTACATATCAGCGAAACGATTGGTTTGGGTTGGAAAATTATTTAGATGAATTTAGATAAACTGAAGATTCAGAAACATTTTTTTTAAGAAATTGATCAAAATTGAAACATGTTAAAAGAACAATTCACATTGCATTTAAAGAGGGATTGCTCCCTCTTTCAAAATTCGCAAGACAATCACGGGTCATACTGTTGCTTTCAACTAAAATTTTCATTCAAGCAATGTACAATCGATTGTAAACTTTTTTATGCATTATGGGAGCAATGCCAGCTCAAATTGGGTTTTTTTCTGATATTTTTGTACCCGACCCTCTCCCATTTCAATGAAACTTTGTAGACATGTTATCCTACACCTATATAAGCCATTTTTGTGTATATGGAGCCTTTTTCACTCGAAAAAAAAAAATATTTGAGGAGGGTGTAAGTAATTTAAATATTTTTGTATTTGGTAATTTAAAAATGACTATATCTCGAAGCCGTAGCATTGTATAAAAAAGTGGTCAAAGACAAACTTTTGAGAAATTGGACGGACTTTCTGAAAAAAAAAATACGCTGAAATACAAATACACGCTACTTCTATGAGATTGGTCAATTTAAGTTTAAAAGTAAAATTTTAAGGTGATGTCACGAATTTTTTTTTTCGATCAAATTTTTTGAGGAAATAGCCTAACATGTAACAAAAAGACTCACGAAAAATGCAGGATGGTATGGCTCTTCTAAAAAATACAAAAATCATTTACTAAAACTGTTTTTTTGAACGTAAAAATTTTAAAATCCGATAGTGGGAATCGATTCCCCAGACAATTTAACATAAAAGTCTCCATATTAACCATTGTCCTATTTCCAATCCTTTTGAAAATACAGTAGTTTTAAAAAATAAAAATGTTGAAAAAATAGGTTTTTTGATGGTTTTTGGTTTTTGGTTTTCTATATGACAGACTTGATTTTTCAGTCTCGAAAGTATTTTTACCGAAAAGCTCGTCCAATTTCCCATAAGTTTGCCTTTGACAGCATTTCATTTGGAATGGGCTCACAGATAAAAGCTTAATCACATTGCTCGTAACTGAAAACAGGATATTTTTTTCAGTGTGGTTCAGTGGATGACAGTAACCTGGATAGTAAATTTGCTTACATCAATAATAAAACGAGTTATATTGAAAAGTGGTCAGAGACTAACTTATGTGAAATTGGACGAGCTTTTCGGTGAAAAAATTTCGATACTGAAAATTTAAGTCTGTCATATATAAATTTCCAAAAACCACAAAAAAAAAACTATTTTTTTCTACATTTTTATTTTTAAAACTGTATCTTCACAAGAATTGGACATACGACAATGGTCAATATCTCCGATTAGTTTTCAAAAAGCCATAAAAGCCAATGGCAAACAAAGCCTTTTTCTCCAGCATTCGACCTACTTTCGGAAAACCAATTTCAAAATGCCTCAGATTGTTCACCTACACGTCTTTCAAGTGCCCCAAACTAAAAATAAATGAAATTTTGATGCAATTTGGAGAAATACAAAAATTTGTGTCGGAGGTCACGGTGGATCTAACGGCTTTTTGAAAACTCACCCGAGATATGGAGACTTTTATGTAAAATTGTCTGGAGAATCGATTCCCACTATTGGTTTTTAAAAATTTTGACGCTTAGACCAGTTTTCAAAAAAAGCAATTTTAGTAAATGATTTTTGAATTTTTTTTAGGAGAGACCTACCATCCTACATTTTTCGTAAGTCTTTTTGTAACATATTAAGCTATTTCTTCAAAAGTTTTGAACGAAAAAAAAAATTAACATCACCTTAAAATTTCACTTTTAAACATTAAAATTGAATAATCTCATAGAAGTAGTGTGTATTTTTATTTCAGTGATTTTTTTTTTTTCAGAAAGCCCGTTCAATTTCGTACAAGTTTGTCTATGATCACTTTTTGATACGATGCAAGGGCTTCGAGATACAGTCATTTTTAAATTACAAAATACCAAAATATTTAAATACTTTAAGCCCTTCTCAAATGTTATTTTCGAGCGAAACTAGCTTCATAATGGCTTATATAGGCCTAGGATAACATGTCTAAAAAGAAATCGGAGAGGGTTGGGTCGGGTCAAATTCCCGATTTGAGCTGGAATTGCTCACAGATAAAATGTTAAGCTTTGTATTTATGAGGCAAATGCAGGTTCAAAATAATGATTTTTGGAACCACAGATCGTTAAGACTGAGGTTTTTTTTTTCAAAACAATAATAATTTTTAATTTTGTTTGTCGTACTACATTCCAGACTAGATTACAGATTATCTAAAGTTCCCAGAATTTTTTTGCTTTTGATAATCAAATCACGAAAAAAAACTACAGTCAGTGCGGGTGATATTGGGTCTGGGGGTGAGCTTGGGTCAAAGTGAGTTTTTACGGATTTTACCATTTCTCAGATTCTTCTCAATGAAACTGAATTCTGTTAAAAGGGTTATGTAGGGGACATCTTAAGATGACTTCGCTGAAAAATCTCGTTCCTAGAGCAAATCCTGTTATTTTGGAAGCTGTCTAAAGTTGAGGTACGTTTTTCACCTCCCGAAAAATCATTTTTCTAAAAATTTTGTTGGGATTGCTCGAAAACTACCCAAATGTTTGAAAATCTCCCCTTTAAACATTGTAGCATGTCAATACAATTCCCTCGGACAAGAAACACTGTTGGATAACTTGTTTTTACCATATCGTTGTATTTGGGCATCATTTAAGTTTCATTGGACCCAATGTCACCCCCTCTAAGGGGTGAGATTGGGTAAATTTTCAAATTATTGGCATTTAAGGTAGTGTTCATAAAAATCCACCAAATTTTGGGAAAATGTTAGTAAACTATCTAAGAACAAATCTACGTTGAAAGATTTTCAATGTTATTTAAATTGTTTTTGTTATTAAGAAATTACGAGAGGTGTATTGTTTTTTGACCCATAGTCACCCCCACTGATGGTATTTAGGCATGACCCCTATACTATTCTTAAGTGGTTTCGAATTTTTGAATACAAGATTGCAAAAAATGGCGGTGATAAAACATTGAAAACACGCATTTGGCATTTTTTAAGGCTATTAACTACTCAAAACTTACTAAAATGGGGTCAGGTATTTACAGTATGTAAAAAAAGTATTTACACCCCTTGGGCACTATGCACATTTTGTGATGAAACATGTAAAAAATTTAAAGTTTGACAGGAACCTAGTACTGCGTTTTGTTCAGAAACTCATGCCAAACATTTTGCTACAAAAAGCTCATGAAAAGATGATTTCTATAAAAAAGTTATATAACAAATACTATTACGAAAATAAAAAAGTTGCAAAAAAAGTTTGTACACCTTTCGAAAAATTAGCAGAAATAATGTTATTTGTTGACAAATCACCATAAATCCAGTCTCTTAACTTCAAATAGGCATCCTTGACTGATTAAAAAAATAATTTGGATTGAATATAAAGTTTTCTAACTACTTAGTATAAAAGTTTATATAACTCTGGAAATTCTATATAAAACTTATCTAAACTTAATTTTGCAAACTTTTAATTCAACTAAATGTCAATATATTACCATAGAATTGATAAATAAACATTTTGGAGTGGGTATAACACAGTTTTGGGGGTATTTATATCGATAGAATAGATTTTTCGTTGGAATTTTGTACCAACCCGGAATTACGTCGTCGGAAAATCCGCCGGCATCTGAACCGGTCCACAATTCACAAGTCAACCTATGTGGCATCAGAAAGGGCATAAAATTTCCGATCTTTTGATACACATACATCCAGGTTTTCTATAAAACCCACCTTTTTAAATACCTAAGCAAAAACATTGTTATGGTTTCGTTTGAGCAACCTGCCAAAAATGTATGGAATTTCGTAATTTTTGTTCTCGTGGATCAAACTTACTTTTTGCCCAGGTATTTAAAAACGTAGGTTTTAAAGAAAACCTAGATGTATGGGTATCAAAAGATCGAAAATTTTATGCCCTTTCCGATTCCACATAGGTTGACTTGTGAATCGTGGACCGGTTCGGATGCCGGCGGATTTTCCTACGACGTAATTCCGGGTTGGTACGAAATTCCAACGAAAAATCTATTCTATCGATACAAATACCCCCAAAACGGTGTTATATCCACTCCAAAATGTTTATTTAGCAATGCTATGGTAATATATTGACATTTAGTTGAATTAAAAGTTTGCAAAATTAAGTTTAGATAAGTTTTATATAGAATTTCCAGAGTTACATAAACTATTATACTAAGTAGTTAGTAAATTTTATATTCAATCCAAATTATTTTTTTAATCAGTCAAGGATGCCTATTTGGAGTTGGGAGACTGGATTTATGGTGATTTGTCAACAAATAACATTATTTATGTAAATTTTTCGAAAGGTGTACAAACTTTTTTTGCAACTTTTTTATTTTCGTAATAGTATTTGTTATATAACTTTTTATAGAAATCATCTTTTCATGAGCTTTTTATAACAAAATGTTTGGCATGAGTTTCTGAACAAAACGTAGTACTAGGTTTCTGTCAAACTTTAAATTTTTTACATGTTTCATCACAAAATGCGCATAGTGCCCAAGGGGTGTAATTACTTTTTTTACATACTGTATAACTTGATGTTAAAAACAAGAAACTAAAAAAATATGAAAAATGTTGCTTTTGATTCGATTCGCAGAAGTCCCAAACAAACCTTCGCAGAAGTCCCAAACAAACCTGGGCTGTATTTACCAAAAAAAAATTTGAGAAATATGCGTGCTTCTCCTTCTCTGTTGACCTTGATTAGTGCTGAGGGAATCTAAAAGAAAAAAAAAATAGAAAAAAATTAAACTAATAGAAGGTCCAAATTAAAACATTGATTTTGTTCCAAAATAAGATTCTTGAATCTTTATATAGCTTCAGCCTGAATATATGAAAACTATGTTATTTTAAATTGAATTTAAAAATTAAATTAAAAACGTTACTTAATCCACCCTTAGGTGGTTGGCGCCTTCCTCAAATTTAAAGGGTGCTATCCAAAATGCAAAAAGTGCGTAAATAACACTTAAGTGCTTATAACTTTTGATAGGATTGTCAGATCTTCAATGTTTTGGACGCGTTGGAAAGCTCTTTTGAATACCTATCCAACGATAGGTCGCATGAGAGATCCGGACAGCATTTTCATCAAAATATCTGAGATCCGGCCTCGAAAAAGTGCGTAAATAACACTTAAGTGCTTATAACTTTTGATAGGGTTGTCAGATTTTCAATGTTTTGGACGCATTGGAAAGCTCTTTTGAATACCTTTCTGAAAATGTATAGCATGACGGGTTTTCTTACAAAAACCACCCTTTTTACAATCTTCCGGACTTTTGTCAAAATCGTTTTTTTAGCATAACTATTGAAGTACTTAACTAAACTGCATAATTTTTAATAGCGACTTATGGGACCCCAAGACGGATCGAATGAGGCCAAAACGGACAAAATCGGTTCAGCCAATGTCGAGATAATCGAGTGACAATTTTTTGATCAACATCCCACCACACACACAGACATTTGCTCAGAATTTGATTCTGAGTCGATAGGTATACATAAAGGTGGGTCTAGGAGGTCTAATTGAGAAGTTCATTTTTCGAGTGATTTTATAGCCTTTCCTCAGTAAAGTGAGGAAGGCAAAAACCCAATGAAAACACAATTTTCAACAGAACTGTTCACAACTTTAACCTTTCAAGCAGATCGGAAGACAGGGTTGAAACAATTAAAAAGAACAGGATAACGATAAAAATCCCGCGCTGAAAAGACCAAGGAACCACTTCTCTCCAGTCTGTTTCTCCCATGAAAGGGACGAATCCAGAATCAAGTACCATGGCAGGACTAAAAAGTAGCAACTTGAGCGGGAAGAATCCTGAATGGTATAGTTACATTGTGTAGTCCGCTTGATTGTCTTTAAGATGAGTAGGGTGCAGCATCAGAAAAAAAATGCAAGAATGAAAGACCGAAAGAAAAGGGGGGAGAAAGTGAGCAACAGAGCAAGAAAAGGGGGGGATTAAAGTTTCCCAACAAGAGCGCATTCAAGAGGATCGTGGGGGGAAAACAAAGACAAGAAAAAACTCGCACACAATTGCGGAAGGAAAAGTTTTCAACCAACCAATTCAAACAATAAAAGCTCGGTGCAATTGCCTCGGTGGTGGGAGGCAGCAATCCGGCAGGAATGTTGTCATTAAGGATCCCCGCACAGTTGTTGATTCACCCAAAGTTGGTATTGTTAGCTGCTGCTTCGAGAGCCAGTGAGCCAGCTGTCGTCAATTATGCAGTTTTAAGTGACACTTTTCCAACCAGTTCTCCGGGAAATGACAAGTCGCCTTCGGTGTGGCGTTTGGCGTTTGGCTTTGTCGTTGAGTTGAGTTGAGCAGAGAGTGCTGACAAGGCTAATTGACAGCCGCCTGTTGAATATCACCGGGTTCGTGGGAATGTGGGACACACGTTTAGACAAGGATGACAAGTGTGGAGTGTGCATTTGAAAGGAGCGCTGTACCTGAGCAGTTTGCTGCAGCTTGAGGGGGTTTGTGGAGCTTTTATTGAAATTTTAATTTGATAAGGATTGGAGCTGTCAGCACCACGATGATTGGGTAAATATTTATGGATGAGGAAAGTGTCAGCAGAGCTCTTGAAAAGCGATAAGTTTAAAGTGATTGAATTCCACGATTAATTCATGATAATTTCAGCGCAAATCATTCAATGATTGACATTTTTGATAAACTTAGAAACTTAGATACCATTTTGTTTCACTAGATAGTTTCGGCCAAATCAGTGCTTCACTATCCTTCAAATGAAATCCCTGACACCATCAAATTACTGCCATATCTCGCTAACGATATTGTTCGTCATCACCCTCTAGTTCAACAAACTCGTGGCACTACACTGAGCACAGCACATTAATTAACGTGACTGTTATCCCTGGCGATACAAGATTAAAATAAATATTTTAATTATGACAATCGAAGCGCGTAACGGAAACAACAACATTGCCGACAGACAGACATCATCGCTCCGGGAGAGTCAACACGGATCAGGTCGTCTGGCTCGGGAACTCAGCCAGGCAGCCAAGTCATGCAACGGTGCAACGCGGTGATGAGTACAGCATTACGATACTTCCGCTGACGACGACGACGACACGGCTTTCGGGGGCAGGTCACTAACTCTGTCTGTAGGGTAGCAGGTTGTATTGTCGGAATAACCTTTGTTAAACCCTTCTTCGTTAGATCAGCCAAATTAACCTATTATAGGTAGAGGGATATTCTTGAGATAATTATTAGTCTAGGAAAGAGGATGATTTGAAGCATACTTCACGACAGTCAACAGTCGGAAATAAGTCCCACCCTCCTGGGTTGGACGGTGAAGCGCAAGCAAAATAGATCCGCTATTTACATAAACCAGGAAGTGCCCTCGTGTCGGATCCAGACTCCACGGCTCTCTTACACTCCAGTCAGTGCCCAACTCCGAAAGCGCACGCGGTGCGCGCGGCAATGTTTATGTTTGAATGATAATTATTATTATCGTAAACAATTGCGTTGACGTTTATAAATGTGGTGCATGCACTCTCTTCACTGTGCACTGCTGGCAGCTTCTAAACAAACGCCAAAAGTCAGCCCATCAGCTTGCGTGCAGTCACACGTGCTGCTCGCAAAAGGGATGTGTTTGGAATGCATGTTGCTAGGACTCTGGTTTTGGGCACTCCGAGAGGGATGCACGTGTGACCGACCACACATGGGATTCCACGTCTCGACGGACACGATGCGTTGTCAACCAGAGTTGGACAAGAGTGCAGCTGGGAATGTAGGGAATTTTCGGCAGTTTTGTAGTGGGTTTACTTTCCACTGTTGAAACGCAGTGGAAATGTGTTTTTCAAGAGGATTTTAAATTTCTGATAAAGGAGAATGGGCAAATTAGGTCCAAGGATGTACACGAACGGGACCAACTTTTTTCGAAAGATCTCGCCGAGACATGAAAAAAAGTCTTCTGGACCAACTCTCTAAACCCCGGGGTTCAAAAGTTACATGCTGTTGAAGTTTGAGCATTTTGGGTTAAAATGTACAAAAAATCGTATTTTTGCTATTTCTAAAATCATTCATAAAATCTCTGTTTCATTATGGATTTCGATTTTCTCGACTTCATTCGACGCGTATCAGCAAAAACCATGAGTTCTGATATGTCTTAGCATGATTGAAACATGATTTCTCTTGTTTTTATCTGTTTGAACCGTTTGTGCAAGAGGCATCCCATAGAAACAAGTCGAAACTTCAAGGTTTTGAAACCGGATCCGACCCAGACTGCTTCAGTGAGTATGGAAGGCTTCAGTGCAATGTTGTAACAACTTATTGGGATGGTCTGAGTCATCCGAGAACTCCTTGGAGTTAAGACCGGTGAGTCTACCGCCGTAACAAGCAAGATGTCGGCGGTTTTTGACCACTGATCATACCCGCATGGCTTCAGTGAGTATGGTAGACTACTATGCTGATGTGTTGGAGTGTCCTGGGTTCTCCTAGGACTCCCTGGAGTTAAGATTTGTGGGTTTACTACCGTAACAAGCAACATGTCGACCGGTTTTGACAACGGAACATACCCGCATAGCTTCAGTGAGTGTGGTAGACTGCTTTGCTAATGTGTTAGGATGTCCTGGGTCATCCAAGGACTCCCTGGAGTTATGATCTGTAGGTCTACGGCTGTTAAAAGGACTCCGTGGAATGGTCCAGAACATCGCAACATAACAGCAATACAGTCTGCCATACTCACTGAATCTTTGCGGTTATGATGCGCGGTTAAAAATCATCGACCTTTTTCTTGTTACAGTGACCCAAATATCTAAACTCCAGGGAGCCCAAGGATGACCTAAGACATCCCAACACATTAACAAAGCAGTTTACCATACTGTCTGAAGCTATGCGTGTATGTTCCGGGGCCAAAAATCGTCGACTTGCTTGTTACGGCTGTAGCTCCACAGATCATAACTCCAGGGAGTCCTTGGATGACCCAGGACATCCTAACACATTAGGAAAGCAGTCTACCAAACTCACTGAAGCTATGCGGGTATGTTCCGTTGTCAAACACCGCCGACATCTTGCTTGTTACGGAAGTAGACCCACAGATCTTAACTCCAGAGAGTCCTAGGAGAACCCAGGACACTCCAACACATCAGCATAGTAGTCTACCATACTCACTGAAGCCATGCGGGTATGATCCGTGGTCAAAAACCGCCGACATCTTGCTTGTTACGGCGGTAGACTCACCGGTCTTAACTCCAAGGAGTTCTCGGATGACTCAGACCATCCCAATAAGTTGTTACAACATTGCACTGAAGCCTTCCATACTCACTGAAGCAGTCTGGGTCGGATCCGGTTTCAAAACCTTGAAGTTTCGACTTGTTTCTATGGGATGCCTCTTGCACAAACGGTTCAAACAGATAAAAACAAGAGAAATCATGTTTCAATCATGCTAAGACATATCAGAACTCATGGTTTTTGCTGATACGCGTCGAATGAAGTCGAGAAAATCGAAATCCATAATGAAACAGAGATTTTATGAATGATTTTAGAAATAGCAAAAATACGATTTTTTGTACATTTTAACCCAAAATGCTCAAACTTCAACAGCATGTAACTTTTGAACCCCGGGGTTTAGAGAGTTGGTCCAGAAGACTTTTTTTCATGTCTCAGCGAGATCTTTCGAAAAAAGTTGGTCCCGTTCGTGTACATCCTTGGACCAGCTCCCATACAAATTTGCCCATTCTCCTTTTATTTAATATTTGCAAATTTGAAATATTTGAAGGGAATGAGTCATTCTCCGCCAACTCACCCATCAGTTGCTCCGTTCCCTCATCAATTTCCGTGATCACAAATTCAAGGTCCATTTTTTGATATCTCGTACCGGTGAGGCGGTACGTCCCCTTTCATTTTCCTGGATTTTTACTAGGAAGCGTTTTTCAGTGATTTGTAACTCAAAACCGTGAAAAGATAGAAGATTGAAGTCAAAGGGACTTTTGTGTAAAATTGAACGCTCGATTTTATGACATACTCAAAATTCCGAAAAAAATAATTAATTTACAATAATATAAAGTTCAAAAAATTTCTGTCATTTCTCGTTATTTAACTGTCAAACATTGAAAGACATGTCATTTTATGGAAAATGCAATTGTACTTTTTATATCTGCAAAAAACCAGAGTGGTCTATATATTTAGAACAAAATTTCCATTTTAAAATAACGTGTTTTTGATACTCAGCAGGGTTACTACAGAGTTGCAGAGCAGACAAAAAAATGTTGATGTGAAAACATTTGCGTGTATTCTTCACAATTTATCTAAAATAATAATAAATAATAAATAATTTAATAATTTAATAAAAAGGTGTTATGAAGGAGTGATAATTTTGACCATTTTTGAACAGTTTTTCGAGTTTTAATGCCTAAAAATCAATTGTGTGGTTTTAAAAATATTTTTTTCCGATAATTTGTTTTAAGTTGTTTATCCCCTTATCAAAATTCCGCCAAGAAAAATTAAGTGTAAATACGAATTATTGCTTGAAATTGAATTTTTCATTTAAAAAAATACAATCGATGTAAACTGTTAGAAATATATTGTACAACGTTTAATCAAATATTTTGAATATTTTTAAGATTTTTACTTATTTTGAATGGCACTTTAGTTTTTTAAGCTTTAAATTTGTTACATTTTTTTCATTTTCTTGCAGCTTTCTCGATTTAGACCAGATCCGAGGGACAAATACTTAAACAAAATGTGTACTTGCCTTGTTGTAACAATCACGAAAATTCTCTAAATCTGTTCAATTTAAATGGTTCACAGAAAAAATCAATTCCCATAATCGTGAATTGTGTTCATGAATTGCGAACCACGAAGGAATTTATTCATAAATATGGCGCATTTGCACTATAAACGTGAATTAATTCCTTAGTGGTTCTCAAATTCATGAACACAATTCACGAATTCAGGAATTGTTTTTTTTCGTGTTGTGTGCTGAACCTGAATTAATAAAATTGGATAATTGATTATTTTGTCAATTTTCATCAAAATTTCAATTCACAGTCAGGATTTAAACATTCGCATGAGAAATATGCATTTGAACGCTTAGAGCTCGCGGAAAATTACTATGAGTATGGGATTCCAGGTTTTCACGAAAGTTGTGGCAAAGTTTCCGACATCAGTTTTGGTGCTTTGAAGACTATTTAAACATTGACCTTTTTGAACCAACCAATATTGTTTGCTTTTCTTAAAAAATGCTTTATATTTTTTAAAAAGAGACTTTTTTAGAAACTATTATTCAAGTGGCTACAGTTTTCCTCAAATAAAGAGGCAAACACTTTAGTTTCAAATTTCATCTAAACTAGTAGTAGGGCGTCCAATTTTCCTGGGTTTTGAATTTCCCGGGAAACGGGAAAAGTTTATCGAGGCTTTCCGAGAAAAACGCGTTTCAATGTTCGACCTTGAATATTCAAAAACGAGAGCACGCAATGAAACAATAACAAACACGTTTTGTTTGGCTCGCCATTCTGTGCATTGTCCCAAAGTTTGGTTGAAGTTGGTTGCTGGAGTCCCGAGTTATAATTACAAATGTTTACGGTAGTCTAGCTTGTACGTGCGTCAAACGCATCCTGACTTTTCTGGCCTGAAATCCCTTTGACCTTTTGTCGCACTTACATCAATTTTCATGGAGTGACAAGATAGCACGACAAGATTGAAAATACTTTCATATGTAAAGTGACAAAAATGCACGGAGTTTTTTCGGTTTTTGTTGAATATCTCAGGATTGAAATCGAATTTTGGGGATCTGTGAAGGTCAAAAGGTGAGGCATTGTGAGCTGCACAAAATGGCGTTCTTAACTCAATTTGGCCCAAAATGCACATACGACAAATTAGCACGATGGCGTCGATATGGTGAACACAAATTTTAATGCTTTAAATTTTAATTTAAATCGATTATTAACTATTCAAATTGACATTTAATCCCACAACCAAATCTGAATTTCCAGACTAAAATTTGATTTTTTTTATCAATTTCGGAATTCCCGGGACAAAATAATAAAAAAAAAAACAGGATTTGGGGATTCCCGGTTTTGGAAAAATCCCGGGAATTTTGTCCCGGGAATTCCCGGAATTGATTGACTAGTAGTGACTTTTTGCATTTATTCAATGAAAAATAATATTATTAAAACAATGTACATTTCAAAATGTAATAAATTCTCATTACTTTTGAAAAAAAAAAAACAATTAAAAACGACTTCTTAATTAAAGGTTTGAGAAGAATAAGTTAAACTTTAATTCAAAACCGTGTCCCGAAGCCTTCAAACCATAGAAACAGACAGATTTCACTTGGGACTGCACTGTCCAGCGAGTGTGTGTTTGGTACTCCGTCCGAATGAATCTCTGACATTTAACCCTCTATTTGGTTTGTCGCACACGTATTTGCCGGAATTATTAGAACGTGAACCCCAGACAGGATCCTTTTGCTCTCCGGCATGCAGCTGGCCCGTGCATCGGACTCCGTTTTGCGTGTAAACCGTCTGTCTGTCAGTGTCGGCTTGCCTGTTTACATGCGGTCCGTGTTTTTATCCGACGTTCCCTTCTTCTCTGTTTATTTATTTTTTTACCGTTTTGAAACCGTTCTACGGATGCACCACGAGAGTATCCGAGTCCCCCGTTCGTTTGCATGGAATGCACTTGAAAGTTTTCAAGCTGCATTCATTTACACACATTTTCCTCTCCCTCGTGCGCTACCACTACAACTGACGGCCCCGAAGGCAAACACATGAACAAAACAGACAAAAAAAAAACGGGGAGAAGGAAGAAACGGATATAAACATTATCCTTGATATCACTGCTCTCGTCACTCGTTCCGTTCTCTCTGCACCTCGTGCTGATGCTCACAGTAAAAAATCTCGCAGTCCTTCTCTCATGCCGGATAGCGCGACTTCGTCGCAATAGTTTTTTACTGTGTTCAGCCCTTTTTTAAACTGCTCCAGGGTGTCATACAAGTGTGCAGTAGCATAACCGTGCATGGAACGACGTTCTCCTTTCTTCACGTGGAACCTGGACTGCTGGTGCTGCTGCTGTGCATTTTTACAAGTGCACATCATCTACATGAATAATTTTATAATTTCTGATTTTATCATTCGCATCCTTTTTTTCTCACTTTCCCGGGTGCCGCATTCAGCGATGTCCTGTGGCACTTTTGCTCTGACGACAAGGACGATGTGGTTCCCCCTTTAGCGTGCTTTTGTTGTCGTCGTCGTCGTTCTTTGCATATGTTTTAAAACGATTCTCCGGAAGGAAGTTGCAAATTTTGCCTTTGTGCACCCTGTTCTGCCGGTGCCTGCATCTCAGGCTCATTGTGCTCATGTTAATACACATCCTCTTCCTGGCAGCAGAAGCAGCAGGGCTGTGATGTGATGTGTGTTGCATTATGGTGTGGTGCACTTTAACAAAAGTGAATGCTAAGTAGGATGGATGATTAGAGGGATGCTGGAGGGCTTCTGCCTTGAAGTGGAAATAGCATGACTTTACTTTAAGTTACAGATTCGTGGTTAACCAGGGGTTCTGATTTCCGGTTCAAGGTTCAGAAATCCATCACTCGGTGCCGGTCAAAGCGCGCAGCAAATCGTGAGCAAGCCCGAGCATGGGTAAATAACAAGGGAAATGCGTAATAATACCATTCTCTGGTATCAATACCAAATTTTGGTATTCCTGGACCCTTTAAAATTTGTCTTAAGGATTATGCAAGAGCAAAATGTGGTATCATACCAATTTAAGGTATTGTTTTGATATTGCAAAATTGCAGAAAATGTCAATGATCGAACACCACATTTTGGTATTCTTTTGGTATTACAGTATTTTATCAAATTCCTCTGCAACTATGGGAAAATTTTGACCAATTTTGACAAAATAATTAATTTTGCGCTATAATGATGTCTCAAAGCGAATGCTTTCATTTAAAACCGGAAATTTCAAACTTGATTTTAAACATTTTTGATATACCCCCTACAGAAATGACTTGAAATTGTGGAAAATTTTCTAAGTCAGGATGGCACATTTTGGTTTTATTTTGGTATTTAAGTGTTTTATCAAATTCCTCTGAAACTATGGGAAAATTTTGACCAATTTTGACAAAATAATTAATTTTGCGCTAAAATGATGTCTCAAAGCGAATGCTTTCATTCAAAACCGGAAATTTCAAACTTGATTTTAAACATTTTTGATATACCCCCTACAGAAATGACTTGTAATTGTGGAAAATTTTCTAAGTCAGGATGGCACATTTTGGTATTATTTTGGTATTAAAGTGTTTTATCAAATTCCTCTGAAACTATGGGAAAATTTTGACCAATTTTGACAAAATAATTAATTTTGCGCTAAAATGATGTCTCAAAGCGAATGCTTTCATTCAAAACCGGAAATTTCAAACTTGATTTTAAACATTTTTAATATACCCCCTACAGAAATGACTTGAAATTGTGGAAAATTTTCTAAGTCAGGATGGCACATTTTGGTATAATTTGAATATTGAAAGGTTTCATCAATTTTCTCTGAAACTATGGGAAATTTGTTAAAAAAAATTTACGAGTTAATTAATTTTGCGCTAAAATGACTTGAAACCTAAAAATGTTAAAGATGATTTTAAAAATTAGTGTGATATACCCACTAATATTTTTTTCAAAAACGTTAAAATATCTCTAAGTCGGGATAACCAAATACTTTGAAAAACAAGTCAATCGACAGATTAATGAATTTTGGTGAATTTCAATTCAGTTTCATTTTAATAATACTTATTTTTCAATCTTGTTATTTTTCAGAAGCTTCAAGAACTTCAAGCACAGGCCGTTCATCAATGACAAATGCATTCGGTGTGGTGAAGAATATCACTAAGAACAACATGGAATCATCAGGTGAGTAGATTTGGCTGTTGCATATGAATAATTTCCGTTTTTTCACTAACTGCAACTGCTGCACTAAAAATGGTATGAAAATACCAAATTTTGGTATTACTTGTTCAAATACCAGCGACCATAATGTGCTCTTGGTTGCCCAGTAATAGATAGTAAAATACCATGAAATCATACCAAAATCATGTATGTGAAAGACCACAGAAATACCAAAATATGATTTTCCAAGGGCGCGGGAATACCTAAAAATAAAACCATGGCAATACCAAGTTTTGGTATTCAAGCAATGTTCAAAAATCCAGAAGACCTCAACTTGGTATTGAAATGGTTTTATTTTGAGGTATTATTTTACCCTTGGAATAACATGGTTTGGTATTGTTGTGCCCTTACACATACAAGATTTTGGTATGATTTCATGGTATTTTACCATCTATTACTGGGCAACCAAGGGCACATTTTGGTCGCTGTTATTTGCCCAAGTAATACCAAAATTTGGTATTCCCGTGTTATTTACCCCTTCTCGGGAGGACGATCCGACCACCTCACAGAGCGAATCAAATACTTAGTAAGTTGTCTGGTCTACTCCGTTCGTTGGTGGCTCGTTCTGTCAACTCTACCACAGTTTACCGTCAAATTGATTATTTTTAATTGAGTAAGTTGCTGTCAAATGTGTTTTTGGAGTTGCATAAAGAGGAAAAATTACAAAATAATTTAGATATTTTTTATTGTATGCCATTTAATCAATGATCACAAACTATTTTGAATCTAAGATAACTCTAAGACCAAACCGCATTCGGTCTGGCTGAGTCATTCTGAGTCTGAGCCGATAAGAGAGAGAGAGAGGGAGAGCAGAAGAGAGAGTGATCATGTGCCAATGTTGTTTTAGTGACAGATTTGCGTTGCGTCCGATTTGTTCACACGAGTGAAAGGGGGAGTGTGAGCAATAAGGATCCTTACAGTAAACTGTTACTTTCTTAATAAAATCGCCCAAATTCTTTTCGATTTATTTTTTATTTTTCCGGTCTTCAGGAGGTCATTTTCAGCAACTTTTGTTCTACGAAAAACTTTACTTCTCTTGTTTTATGTTTTTCTTGTTTTATTTTTAGTATTTCAATTTGTATTTATCTTGTTTAGTTGATGTTTGTTTCTGGTAGTATTTGGCTTATTTTACCAATGCTTTTTATAGATCAAAAATTGGTTGAAAATAGTTTTTTGTCGAATTTTTAGATCGAAGCCCACCTAGAGGCGGGAGGAATGGTAGAGTGTTACGCTATTTTGGGAGAAACATTGAATATTACGCCCATTTAAAATGCTAGTCTTGATTTAAAAATTTTCAAAATATTTTTTTCGAAAAGAACGGAAAATTTCACGAATGTTTCATGTTATAACATTGAAAATCGTATCATAAGTTGCTGAGATACCGACATAAAAAAATGGTGGGTTGTTTTGATGAGACTAAGAAAACTTCAATTTTCGTGTTTCTTTTTCTTAAAGTGGCTCTATCTCAGCAACCCGAGGTCCAATCTTCAATGTCTCTTCGACAAATTTATAGCAAATTTTCTGAACTTTTCAAAAAAAATATTTTTAGAAATGGTCACTCATTTTCACTTTTATAAAAAATCGAAAAACTGCAAATATTTCGCTAAAATCAAACTTTCGGTGGCTACATCTTGAAAACGGAGCCCTTTATCAAAAAATCTGTAAAGTACTTTTCGATTGCAAATTCAATTTTGCATTAAAAAATAATGTCAAATTTGTTTTTGTATAAAACTTCGATTTTTTCCAAAAAATCACATTTTTTTCAAAAATTCATAACACGGCAAAAGACTTTTTGACCATGTTTCTCTATGGCTCAAAAGTTGCAGATGTTTGTCCCCTAAAAAATATCAAAAAATCTCGAAAATAAAAAAAAATACGTATTTTGGGAAATTGAGCAATAGTGAAAAAAAAGTTGATTAAAAAATCTGCAATTTTTTTTTCTCAAACTTCCTCAACAATACCTACAACTTTGCCGAAGACACCAAATTGATCAGAAAATTCACTCAAAAGTTACAGCTGTTTGAATATTTACATACCATTTTTGTATGGACAGCTGCCAAAATTGTAAGGAGACTTGTATGGATGAACCAATCACACAAAATAGTTTATTTGGTCATAGGGAAGGCCCCCACAAAGTTTGAAGCAAATCAAAGAATACAAATAAAATCCATTTCCAGTTTTAGTAGAGAATTGCTCAAATGCAACTTTATCGGCTCTTTGATCGGCACAATTTCTGATTTGATCAAGAATTTTTGAATAAGATAATAGTCCAGAATTTTCTTAGCCTTTCAATTAAATTTATTTTCTAAAATTTTAAAAAAAAGTTGAATAATTCAACCTGAAAATTACTGTAATTTATGAATAGTGCACAAAAATTATGTTTTTTAATAGCTCAAAAATCGTTAAAGCAGTAAAAAGAAATTGAAGGGAGAAAGTTTCTCCAAACCAAATTTTTGCGAAAAAAAAATTATTTAAAAATGGGTAAATATATTTTAGAGTGTAAATTTTGTTCTGAACAGTCCTAATCATAACCTACAACTTTGCTGAGGCACCAAATCGATCAAAAGTTCTCTTCTCTAATTACAGATTTTTGAATGTTTTCATAGCTTTTTTCTATGGACAACCCCCAAATTTGTATGGAGACTGATGGAAACTTCTTTTGCAAAAAGTCATGTCCAAGCAGGTATTAGACTGACAAACATCAAACTCGCACATTTTGATAGTTTGTCATTTTACCCACTTTGTTTGTTGTGTGTGTGTGTGTGCAACCAACCAAACGGGACCACGCGGTTGTTTCTTACAAATTGAGTTGTTTCCATGTATTTTAGATTTTAAATCCTATACATGCAAATAACTCGCATAGGCATTTGGTAGGTGTTAGCTCTGCCGAGCTTCGGTGACCCATTTCTACGCAGGCTAGCCGTGCGCGAGGTACTTCAGCTTGAATCGACAAGCCCCGCCCTAAAGAACGTTTGCATCAATCGGATTCAAACGTTATTTAGCACTTCCGAGTCCTTGTCAAATGGACAAAGACCCAGCACGTATATAGTTTGTAGTAGTAGTATTTCTAATTCTACCAATCCAAAGGACGGGGGATCAAACCCCGGTTCGAGCGACTTTGATGTTTCGTTCATGTTTAGAGTTTCAAAAATTCATAATTCCTGATCTTTCTCGTTTAGAGCAGATGGGAATCGAACCCAGGATCATTCGCTTACAAAGCGAATACCGTAACCAGTCAGTCACGGCTGCTCCATATTTCCAATTGGAAGTATCTCACCCGAAAAGCAGGATCATCCTTCAAACCGGCAGCGATTACATTTACTATTTCGTCACGAATCCGGCGACTTCTCGAGCCGCCTGCATTTTGGGCCGCTCAGAAATCGAGCCGCCAATCTCAGCAAACGTTGCCTACTCCCGCCCCTTTCATTCACTACTCAATTCCTTTAGCATTTCCTCCGCAATTTTCACAAAAAAAACTCCGTTCAGTGACCAAGATTTCTCATCAAAGTGTCACTTCTTCACAACACCCAAATCACATTAAAATCTGCAAAAACCCGTCTGAATTCTTGTACCACTCAAAACCACTACACTACCGAAAGAACTTCTCACGGAACTGTCCCGCCGGAAAGTCTAAAAATCGCGAACCGGAAAACGTCACGATGAAAATTTTCGAAACGAGGAGAAACCAAAAAAATGCGGAGCGTCATTTAACCCACTTTGTTTGTTTTCCTGAAAACATTTTGAGCTATTTGCGAGTTTTGCAAACTGTCAAGCAAAAAAAAATGCGAGTTGGTATGTTTGTCAAAGTCTATTAACTACTTTAGAAATAAGAAATCGGTAGACAAAGTACCATGCAAATAAAAAATACGATTTGCGAAATTATAAGAATTTCTCAGTTTGCTTAGAAAAAAAATATTCTCTTTCTAAAGTTATTCCCAGCTTCAACGTCATAAAAGCTTGATTTAATTATTTTGGAATGAAATAATAAAAATAAATTACATAAAAATGAAATCCTGAATACAAAACAAAACATAGGTCCTTCACCTCTGCGTGACGGACGGTTCGAGTTCCTATTTCTAATTATAGCCCAGCGCTCTCAACTCAAGCTGCTCCTTCGTCAAGCATCACACCTTCCTTTTGGGGAAACGACCTCCACCCGGGTAGGGCACCTCCAGGACGTAAAATCCGCCCACCTGTCCGTCCCAGTGTCCATCAAGCGAATAATGCAACAATACATTTTTATTTATTTAGGCCAAGAGTGGGTAAAATGATGCTTCCTCGCCAATTTCACCCGAGTCTTCGCCGAGCTCTTAACCTTTGACGTTCGACGGGACGGCAGCACTCATTTCGGCGGTGTGGCCTCTTCTAAATACACGGTTCTACGGAACGTAAACACCGTGCGCTGGACCTAGGGCGAAAAAAGTGGGGGGAGCGAACGTAAAAGAAAAACAACTCAAATAAATACTTTCGCTATTTACGTGTAGAGTAACCCCCCGGAGGTTGGGTGGCGTAATCAAGAACGCCAACCCTGCCGTAAGCCAGCGTAGAAATCGTGTGGACTAAACCTGTACTTGCTCGCTCTCTACACACATGTGATGTGCTGGCCGTTCCTGGAAACGACGTTTTAAATGTGTACCCCCATAATAAACTCATTGAATCACTCACTTTGGCTGTGGCGGTCATTCCCCCCACCACCACCACCCACTTCTAAGCGCTGTGTAACGCTGGACATGGCTACTCCACACACGTGGTGAAGGACCAGGACTCTGAGCGGACGATGTTGTGTGTGTGTTTTTTTTATGTTGTGCTCCCCGGGAGCAAGGGAAAGAAATTGCTTTTCCGCTTGGGTGTGTTTTTAGCTCGCTCGAAAGGGAAAAGTGGAAAGGTTAAGGTGTTGCTCCACTCAGCTGGCAGAAGGAGGATGCTGGGAAAAAGAAAACTCCGAATGATGTATGGGATCAAAGGGGCTTGGTCGGTGGGGGAAAGGAGGAGGGGAAGTCACGGGAAAGTGTTGCATATTGTTGCTCTTCAACGGTGTGGGGTCATGAGCAGTGTAAATCAGCTTTTTGAGATGGTGTGGAAACGAGCGCGCGTAACCTGGCGAGGAAAGTGGTGCCTGGTCTTTAGCTGGATTTATGGTAGATTTATTGGATTGCCTTTTTGTGGTTGTTTCGGTGAAACACTTGGTCGTTTGATTTGAACTGCAATTTTGCAATCAAACAAATTCAAAGCAAATTATTGTACAGATAGTGGCTACTCATAATGAAATTCTAGAGCGAAATATTGATATGAAATTTAGAGATATTTCTAAAAAGGATATTTCCAAATTTTCAAATATTGTCAAAATGAAAAAAAAATGTTTTGGAAATATTTGGAAAATCTTGTAAAGTTTTTTTTTTTATTTAAGCACTGTTTTCAAGTTTTTATTTCAACCCAATTGTTTCAATTTTGTCATTTTTTTGTTTTAAAAACTTAGTATTTTTTTTTCAGTAGATTTACTGAATACCGTAAAACGGGGTGACTTTGATAGCCGGGGTGACTTTGATAGGTTTGTAATTTTTCCGCAAAATAAAGAGTACAATTAAAATACGTACGGAATGGTTTAGAATCATACTGACCGTGGTAGAGAAGTGTTCAAAGTACATCAAAAAGAACTTTTCATAAAATTTTGAAAAGTTTAAAAAGTTAGTTTACCATAGTTAAGAAAATGTTGATGAAAGTCATTATTTTAAGCTTCTCAAAGTGTCATAATTTTCTCAATGAACATGATTTTGAATCGGAAAGCGGAATGGATTTTCGGATTCTTTGGAAAATTTTCCACTAGGAGAAGGTTAAATAAGTTTGTAAATAACAAATAATATGTGTTTTTGAAAAATAATTTAAAAAAATCTCCAGATTTATAGGCATTTTCAGTAGAACAAATTTTATACAAAATGTGAAAACATGTGATTCGTGCTTCGAATTCAGTATAAAATGCAATATAAATCGATAATTTTATAAACAAAACTAGTTTTAACAAATTTCAGACAAAATTCCGACTTTTTAACAATTTTACCTAAAATTTATGTGTATTTTGTTAAAAAGCTTATAAACTTAGTTAACTAATCATAAACATTGATTTTTTTTCTTAAAAACTATATCAGCTACTTTAGTGATGGTACATTTAACGTACAAATAAAGTTTGAACATCTTAAATATGATTTCAACAAGAAAAACTATGACTATCAAAGTCACCCCGGAATAAGAATTTTTAACGTAACTCTTTTTCTAAACACTATTGAAACAACTTTTTTTCCAAAATAGTGCATGGACTTTGTGTGGCCTACCCCAGTACATGTTTTAAAAATAATAATCTTGAGAAAAACCTTACCTGTTGGAAAATATTCCAAAAACAAATTGAAATCCTATCAAAGTCACCCCGGTTTACGGTACTTTAAGCTTGCTCTAAGCACTTTATTCCAAACTTTGAATTAATCAGCTGTTGAAAAGTAGCCCACATTTTAGCTCAGGATAGTAACTTCATATAAGTAATGCTTAAACAACGAAATTAAAATTAATATTTAACAAAGTAAAAAATGTATTTTTTAGGTTAGTTTCTATTTTTTTTTTTTTGTAAAACTTCAACTGTTATAAATCGTGAAAAAATATTGTTTTTGGTTATTTGATGATCGTTTAAAATCTGCATTAACCCGTTAAGTCATTTTAAGAGCACGATTTTATAATCATTAATTCCGCTCAAGTTTTCTTTTCCTAAATTTAAAAATAATTAACAAAATTCTAGAGCAGTCAATTCCTTGCAGCAAAAAGAAGAAAAGTTTAGTTTAGATTGATTATGATTTTCTTCTGAGCATTGTCAAAGCTTTAAAAAAAGTTAAATTACCAAAATCCAAATATTCATACAAATTCAAATAAAAACTTCGTGATTGGATTATCCGAAGACTTGATTACCTCAAGTGAAATTTTGGCGAAGACTTGGCGAAATCTAGCATTTACTGTTGTTACCGTTGCGGCTATATGCTCTACTTTGCCCCTTAATCAGTCATGGGCAAATAGGAGGATTTGGCAAGCTTTACATTAAAATTAGGGTATCACAGATTAGAGAGTTTGTGTAGTCTTTAAATTAAATATTGTCAAGTAAATAAAAGTAAAATAAATATCACAAACAATATAAAATCAGAGCACAGTTAGGAATCATAACTATAAAACACACTGTTATTGCAAACCGCAGGAACAAAGTTTGTTAACACACTGTACAAACCTACATTGCGGGATTGCTACCAGAAAAGTATGAAGTAGTACTGTAAGGAGAGGACTAGAAGAAAAATGGAATAAAGGGGCTAACAAGAAGCGAGAGAGTACTCTACTGAGGGTCAGCGTTGACTTGGAAGATCTTTTCCACATTGACCAGCCCACTAGCAAGACCTTCGAACCAAAGAGCCAGCAAGTATCAGTGCCCTTGAACTTGTACAGTATTCAATAGTGGAAAAATATAACACGCCAGCAAAGATCGGCGAATCAGGACCCAAGGTTTCCGCTCAAGAACTAGATCACGGCGACCGCGAACGATCGCCACCAGCACGCCGAAATGACGGACTCGACGCCGAACGCCATCCGGCGAATGTCCATCCAAGAACTGCCAGGTGACCCGGCACGTACACGGAGAAAAAAGAGTTCCCAAAATCGTGAACAAGCATTCATGAAAATGGGAACCACGAACAAAGTGTTCAAATTTCATGGTACGTTTTTCAAAATCGTACCATGGGATTTGAACACTTTGTTCTAGGTTCCCATTTTCATGAACGCTTGTTCACGATTTTGGGAACTCTTTTTTCTCTGTGTAACCACGTGGCCCCGGTCTAACCCACACCCAAGATGTCGGCCTGAAAGGCAGAAGATACCAGCCCCCCCCCCCCCCCTTCCTCGTGCGTGGCGTGGGCGTACCTGCAAAGAGCAGGCCAGATGATCCAGAAGCAAGTTCCGGACGCGGTCGAGGCGATCGCGGACCTCCGGAGCAAGCCAGCCACGAGAGTGTCATCGGAGGTGACCAGCAGAAGCAGATGCAGCAGCCAACCTGCCCCGCACTAACACACACACACACATACACAGCGTGAGTCCAAGAAATACAGTGCTTAATTTAACTAAATAGTGCCTTGATTCCTTGAGTTTCGAGCCGACCCTTGAAAGAAAGAGCTCTTGCTTGACTAGCCCCTCCAGCGCGAAAAGAGGCCCTGAGCCCACCCTAGTCCGGCAGTGGCTCTAAGACCAACCGGCTGGGGCGTTGTCAGGGTCCTTCAGACCCAAGTAGGGGGAAAGCCCGTAGTAACACTGTATTCGAATAGTTTTTTTTAAAGAAATTATTTAAATGTGTTTTTTTTTTTTAATTTCACCGAATCACATTAAAAAAAAGTTTACTCAAATTCAGCTCTCTAATTGAAACGTAAACCACACCCAGCAAGGTCCCTTAACCAAGTTCATATTTTGTACCTCCTATCAGCCGCACACTTAGTCACAAACACCAAAACCCCAAAAAACTTGTCCTACGAAAGGGGTGGAGGTGGCAGTTCCCTGAATTACTCCGCTCATTTCCACGACACGATAAGATAACACAGTCAGTCAGGGCGTCCCCTTTTTACAAGTTTTACGACCATCACCGAGTGCGCGCTCGTTCCCCGCGGGACCACTAGCTCTAATTTCCCTAACTCATTCAGCCACGAACTTTGCAGTGGTAGTTAAAATAAAACCCCTTTTTCTGTCTGCGGGTTTACTTCCCACCTCCACCATCATATTACTAAGCCGCTGAGCACGTGGAAATTAAGAAGTAAAACGTCTGCTCAGCTTCAATTTTCACCTTTCAGAGCACTTTTGGAGTTGTTTTTTTTTTGAGAAATTTGATGATGGAACAACTATTAAAATTTGTCTAAAGCCTGCCTTTTCTTCATTGACTGTGGCGTGGAAGGCCCCGTCTAAAATATTGCTGCACGAGCACTTACTTTCCCCTCTAAAACCACATAAACGGCTTACGTGCGCGCCTCTTTTGACAGTTCAGAAGAAGAAGAACCGCGCTCTCTCGCGAGCAGCGCAAAACATCCATATATTTGGCATAATGAAACGAAAACATTGTTGCGGCTTTGAGAAATGACGTAAAGGAGGATTTAAATGAAAATTACTTTCCACCGGCGCGGGGTAGGACTTCTTCGTCTTCTTCGCGGGCTGAGGCTGAGTTCAATCATGGTAAAAGAGGGGGAACGGAGGGGGAAGGGCAACTTTTGTGTGAACTGCTCTCACAAAAAGGCTCTTATTTTTCGACAGCGAAGGCGCAAATTTAATTCCACCCAGGGTAAGTCTCGATTTGAGAGGAGGCACTGTTAGAAGTTATGGCAACACTCATTTTAATTTGAAGCTATTTTTATGAAAATCAAAACTTTTATCAACTCTTTATCTCTATATCATGAAAATTAAGGAAAAAATTAAATTAAGCAATTATTTGTGGGAAAAACTATTTCATTTAATATTCACATTAAAAGATCTGTATTTTGTTTATTAAGAAATTTCATTGAAATTTGATTTTAAAAATCAATAAAAAGCATAGTTTAGCAAAAAAAATCTTGATGAATGATTGTAGTTGCTTGTGATAAAAACAAAAAAGAATTCAAAAATTAAAAAAAGATTTTAAATTGAACGCCCAAGTTTTTTCTTCTAAAAATATCTCTATTTTCAAATGAAAACTTTTTTTGAATCCTGCTTTTCGGAATAAATTCTTTAATATTTGTACATATTGAAAAGATCAGGAAATTTCACGAAAATTACTTTTTTTTGGCATTGACATCGGGTCAATAGTTGCAGAGTTCAGTACAATTTGAGTGATAACCAAAACACCTCATATTTTCTATTTCTTTTTACTAGTTGTAACTGTACTTCAGCAATCTTAAGTCAAATAATCAGACAAATTCCTATAAAGTTTTCTGAAATTTTCAAAATCAATATTTTTAGAATTGAGCATCCGAAACAATGCAAAATTTTCGCAAAAGTTAAAATCAAGGTGGATTTCAGGTAAAACAGTGCTTTATCGATAATTATGTAAAGTACTTTCTGATTTCAATTGTTCAAATCAAAATTTATAGAAAACTTTGGAACGATCAAAAATTTAACTTTATTTTGAAAGGCAATATCATTTCTTCAAAATCTCCCAGAAATTTGGTTTAAATAAAATGGCAACACAGCCAAATTTTATTTTCTCCTTGCTAAGTCATATCATGGAAGCTGCTAATCGTGATCCTTTCAAACAGATTTCATTAAATTTATTTTTTTAAACAAAATTTTAAGAGGCAAAACAGAATGAGTTTATTTTGGATCGTTTTAAAAAAAATTCCATTAATAATTTTTTTTCAAACAAATTACAACACTGCCAAATATTATAATACCATTTTTTGCGTACATATTTTTTGTGTGCTAAATTAAATAAAACAAATGTTTTAGAGTGGACAAACTCTTTCTCTGGAAATGTGCTCATTAATTGGCTTCTTTGATCAGAAGAAAGGGGCAAAGCTTAAAACAAAAAAATCAATTAATAAAAAAATAAAATTAATCTTTACTTACTAGGAAAGACAAGTCCAGACCGTATTATATTTTTTAGAAATATTTTTCATCCCCTCAAAATGATTTAAAGAAAAAAAACGAAAGAAATTGATTTTTTTACAAAAATGAAGCTGTTATTTGAAACCAGTAGATGATATCAAAAAATATTTCAAACAAATTTTTTTTATTAATTTTTTGTCCAAGTTTTCGATATTTCCAGGAAGAAAAAAACAATTTTTCAATGTCATTTTCATGTCTATTAAAATATTTAACTTTAATATTAACTTTCAGGAATCAAAAAATCGGAATTTTATCGCGCTCCTATTTGTTTTCGAAAAGTTTTAATCTTAACGTAATACTTTGCTAAAGACACCAAATCGATCAGAAAATTCCGTCTCAAGATACAGAATTTCATAAATTTACATACTTATTATGTATGACCAACCCTCAAAATTTTATGGAGACTTGTATGGAAAAACTGATGATACAAAATTGCTTCTTATGATATCCAAATCAAAAAATGAACAAATATTTTTTACAATTACAGATTGTTAAACGAAGCTTGAATTAGAAAGAAGTGTCACTACTATAAATAATTTGCAAAATATATTAAAAACCTCTTAATTTAATAATTTAAAACTATGGTGCGGATATCTTTACTTTAATAGATTCTCACAACAAAAAAAAACATATTATGCTAAATTTTCAACAATTTATGTATTGATTTTTAAGAAGATCGTTTTTTTCACACAATTTTTATTTTTATATATTGCACCGTATTGAGTTTTAAATTTTGTGATTTTGTATATAAAAAATGATGACTCTACTACAATTTAGGCTCGTTTAACATTTTTCACAGTGCCCAATCCCCGTTGACTTGGAGGACTTCCAACGACGAGTCGAAGCTGGAATTGAATATAAATTAAAAAGGCTGAAAAACATTAAAATCCTCTTCTTCCTACTCTTCTTCGCTGCCTACATTCTTGGCAGGGGCTTTTCCCGCGTGTCTGGGCGGGCCTTACGTGAAGTGGGTGAAAATTATGCTTTTGCAATTTTATTGTTTTGCACTGCGCAGAGGGAAAACGGCCCGATAATAACATTATATGTTCGCCATTACATGAAACTTTCATTCTGTGGCTTTTTTGGATGGTTAAAATAATTTCTCTTCTTTTTTCCTGTTTTTTCCAGATGAACCGTGCTATTCAAGTTAAGCCAGCGGATAGCGAGAACCGCGGTGGTAAGTGTGGACACTTTTATGCATAAAACAGCGATTTCTTTCATAATTAAAAAAATAAACATTTTTGTGTTTTCTTCTTTCAATTTGTTTATTTCCTTGATCACGAAAACTTCACTACTTAACCTAATCCACTTTCGCGCAGATTTTGGATTAGTCGTAACCATTTGAATAATAATTCAGCAAAAGCACTTCCATTCACGCGCAATGGTTGTAAATCTTGCCAGGCACGCGCGCGCTCTCAAATGGTGACTGACTTGACTTTGGGGAGCTTTTATCACATCCTTGCGAAATTGGAGGGGCCCAGGTTTTCCCTATCCAAAACACCACCACCGCGAAGTGTTTTGCACTTGTCAAAAGGTTCGCCCACTCGCGCTCCTTGAACCTAGCAGAGAGGATTCACTTTTGGAAATTGAACAAAGATTTTCCATTTTTTTAAAAGTAATTCGCTCGTTCTCTCTCTGGGGCGGCACAAATCGTAGATTTTGTTTTGCATTGTGAAAATTTCTTTTGATTCTTTTCCCCCTCAACATCATCATGAGGGGGGAGGGGTTGGAAAAAGAAGAAAAGTTTTTCACTCGCCCCACCCCGCATCAGTGCGGAACAAGAGTGCGAGAAAAAAAATACACACCGAAAATCATAAATTTAAATCAAATTCAATCTTGGGCACTAGGCAATTTATCTTCTTTTTGTGTACTTTGGTGACAAAGTCAGGATATTTGTGCTTTTCGCCGCGCCGCTGTCTCCGGCAAATGTTGACAGGAAGGTTTGAAAAACAGCGAGGCAGGGTGGTGGGTTTTGCGGGAGGTTCGTGGAAGGAAAAGCACTTTGCTCTTTTTGCTTTCTTGGGTGAAGTTTTATTTCGTTTGTTTGTGAATCAAAGTGGAACAGCCAGTTGAAGATGGTTTTTGTTTGCAAAATTTCTTTGGTTTTCTTTCAAGTCAATCGTTCTTTGAAGTTGAAGCAAAATCTCTTGTTGCTTAATTTCATTTATGATCTTAGACTTTTGGTGAAATTCCAAGTTATTCGTATTTTGTAGAATATCTAAATTTTCTAGATTTTATAAATTTTCTAAATTTTCTGAATTTTCATAATTTTCTTAATTTTTATAATTTTCTAAATAATCTAGATTTTCTCAATTTTCTGAATTTTCTAATTTTTTTAAATTTTCTATTTTTTTTAAATTTTCTTAACTTTTTAAATTTTCTATATTTTCTAAATTTTTTAAATTTTCTAAATTTTCTAAACTTTCTAAATTTTTAAAATTTTCTGAATTTTCTAAATTTTCTAAATTTTCTAAATTATCTAAATTTTCTAAATTTTCTAAATTTTCTAAATTTTCTAAATTTTCTAAATTTTCTAAATTTTTTAAATTTTCTAAATTTTCTAAATTTTCTAAATTTTCTAAATTTTCTAAATTTTCTAAATTTTCTAAATTTTCTAAATTTTCTAAATTTTCTAAATTTTCTAAATTTTCTAAATTTTCTAAATTTTCTAAATTTTCTAAATTTTCTAAATTTTCTAAATTTTCTAAATTTTCTAAGTTTTCTAAATTTTCTAAGTTTTCTAAATTTTCTAAATTTTCTAAATTTTCTAAATTTTCTAAATTTTCTAAATTTTCTAAATTTTCTAAATTTTCTAAATTTTCTAAATTTTCTAAATTTTCTAAATTTTCTAAATTTTCTAAATTTTCTAAATTTTCTAAATTTTCTAAATTTTCTAAATTTTCTAAATTTTCTAAATTTTCTAAATTTTCTAAATTTTCTAAATTTTCTAAATTTTCTAAATTTTCTAAATTTTCAAAATTTTCAAAGTTTTCAAAATTTTCAAAATTTTTTAAATTTTCTAAATTTTCTAAATTTTCTAAATTTTCTAAATTTTCTAAATTTTCTAAATTTTCTAAATTTTCTAAATTTTCTAAATTTTCTAAATTTTCTAAATTTTCTAAATTTTCTAAATTTTCTAAATTTTTTAAATTTTCTAAATTTTTTAAATTTTCTAAATTTTCTAAATTTTCAAAATTTTCTAAATTTTAAAAATTTTCAAAATTTTCAAAATTTAGTAAATTTTCTAAATTTTCTAAATTTTCTAAATTTTCTAAATTTTCTTAATTTTCTTAATTTTCTATTTTTTTTAATTTTCTATATTTTCTAAATTTTCTGAATTTTCTTTATTTTCTAAATATTTCAAATCTTCTGAATTTTTCAAAAATTTTAAATATTCTAAATTATCTTAGCTTTCTACAATTTTTAAATATTCCTAATTTTCTAAATTTCCTTAATGTTTGTAGTTCCATCATCTTTTTAAAGAAATTAAGAATCTTTTATTTGAAATGAACCTGGTTGATATCTTGATATTGAAGTCCGTAATAGAAAAGCAAGAAATAATGAACCATTAATAAAATTATGAATTTGCTAATCACTCTCGTTAATTAATGGTAGCTTTCAAAAAATATATATCAATTCTTTTCGTGATCAAAATATCAAATAGAATCTTTCTTTTTGTAGGATCTTTTGATTGAAACATCATCAATTGGAGCATGTTCCATTCATGTTACAAAAATAACATTTGAAAAGCATGTGATAGAAGCTTCCCCGAATGTCACCAATTAGCCATCGCGCGCGTTCAACATCTCTTTGAACATTTATCAGGATCTACCCTCTGAAAAAGGTGGTCCTTTCATAAAACCCTCATAAAACACCGATATTGATTAATGACAGATCCATTTGATTAACATCATGATGAGCTTGAAAAAAAAACACCGAAAGCAAACCCCCCGAGGAAAATCTGTTGCATACACACAACGACGATAGTGATAAACATCTGGTCCGCTGATTCAGGGACATGATTTTTGGTGGGGGGAAATGTCACCCAGTGTGACAGTGTATTAAGGACGGACGCGCGCGTGTGCCATCAAGGGTCGCCTTTCATCTTCCTAATTACCAACTGACGGTAGCGCGGACGGCTGGTGATTGGCAATAAACGTTGTGTCCTGTCCTTTAACTAATGAGGGTACACGTGTACCTTGGAGGCCGGAGAATGGGCCGTTACGGTTCACGATAATGAAATAATTTTGCCTAATATATATTACCTAATGTGCCATTTTCACAAAATGAAAAAGATAAAATTTCGTCGTTACCTTCTTCCCCTCGTTTGAAAAAAAAAAGAATACATTAAAGCTCGTGAAATGTAATATTCAACAACAACAAACACGGCCAAATTCGTGCACGACGTCGTCGTCGTCGCCACCATTTTTGTGATATTTAATCATAAACGGTCGTTGTCGGCCCTCGGCGGAACGACATTCGACTTTGGCCTTCTCCTTCTTCTAAAAAAAGTGCCCATTTTTACTCCAAAATCAGCAAAACCTCTCATGGGAGGGAAAGCAAGCGACCATTCCTTCTGCTTACGTTATTAAAATTTATGTACAACAAACGATCTTCCACGAAGCACATCCCGGCGTTGGCCGAAAACAACTTTTTTCCTTCCCCCCTTAAGGAGAAGGACGCCGGGCTCCTTAACGAGGCCAGCGCGCGCGCGACAAAAGCGGTGAAGAATTATGAGAATGCTAATAAATCTCCATAAACATTGCCCGAAACATACACCCGTCCCCCCTTAACGGAGGACGCATCCTTTTGGACAACAAATTGGACGGGATTCACTTCGGTTGGAGGGGGGAGGACTCACATGTTAAGGCCAGGCATCGCCTGTTGGACATGCTGCTGCTCCTTTTGGCAGAGAGTCCAAGATCCGAGCAAGATGTGTTCTTTTTGGGGCTGGTGAAATTTTCTCCGTATGATAAATGATACCGAGGCGAATAACCTGGGAAAGTGCACGCGTGGATCTCTAGAAGATGTTCTTTTTTTTCTGGGGAAAGAAAAACATGACCTCACCCGAGGTGGACTCAGGGGGTGGTGACACGTGTTGAGGGAGAGACTTTTTTTTTAAGTGAGGAAACATTCTCGTTATTTTTATAGGGTAATATGAAAGTTTTAATGGTTGTTTTGGTGAGGTAACTTTGGGAACAATGAAGATCTCTTGGGGATTTTAGCAGCGAAAGGTTGAGTAATTTTTATGATGGGCGATTGCATTATCAGAGTTGAGGGAGATTTAAGGACATCAAATTAAACCGTTCAACAGAGATACATACATTTCAGGTCCGCAATATTAATAGATTTTTGGAAGATTTGCTCCTAAATGTCGCTATTGGGAGCTACGCTCTTTTAAAATATTATTATTTGTGATATTTTGTGATGATCTGGAACCAATAACTATTCAGTAAATTAATATTTTCAGATTCATTGTTTGTGCATATTTTCCGCCATATCTTTTAAAAATTCTGTTGCTGGTTACAATATTTCCAGATTTTATGAATACAAAAATCCAACATTTGCAGTTAATGGTAATAGAGAAATAGATCAGTTAGAATTTATTACCTGATTCAGATTAACCAGTTAAATTCAACTTAAAAGCATTTTCCTTTTAAAATTTTGAAATAAAACCTTATTGAGTATGAGTATAACAATAACTGATTTCCACAGTTTGAAATATTAAAAAAAAACTTTATCTCTGAAAAATATTTATTTAAGTAGTTCTTTACAAACTATTACCAAAAAAGGAAAGTAACAACTTGAAAAAAAAAATAATTTGGTTGCAAAAATCTGATCCCTTTTGAACATTGAGCAAAATAAATCTGATTGAACTTTAATGAAAAGTAGTTTAATCAGTTTTAATTTATGTTTCAAACATAAATCTAAACATTTCGTGATATTTTAATTTCAAATTTTGTTTTTTTTTTTTTGTTCCCTCCAAAACCATGAGCATGAGCGTTTTCCAAACAAACTTATGAGAAAAACCCATCCTGACATCTGTACATTTTTTTAAAAAGTTAAGGATTCCCTCTGAAAAGAAAAAGCTCAAACCATTTTTTGTATACTGCCCACCATTGAAAAAACGGCTAATATCCACTTTTGGCAAAAATGAGATATTAGCACCAGGTGGTAGAGGATGTTCCAACGCATCTCCTGGAACTTGAATTTCACTGAAATAGTGTTTAGACTTGGCTGCCGATGCGAAAAACCAAACGGCTAATATGCCACTCTTATGGGAAATTGCCTAGACGGAGATTTTGTGACAAACTCTAAAACGCGTTTTTCTCGGAATACTTGATTTGGCATAATAGCCGAATTTTCAATTATGGGCAGTATAGGTATTTATTTGTTGCTTTGATCTCAAATTTGCTCATAATTAAAAATTTAAATTCAATCTATATCAGTAATCAGTTGCGAATTCAAGGATAAGTTAAACTTTTCATATGCTTTTTATATTTAAAAAAAAAAAAACAGCCCAAGATAGTCTAAGTGTAGCAAAGGAAAAAAAGTAAGCAACCTCAGTTAAAACCTATAACAAAGTGAATAAACTTCACAGTAAAAAATATAGTAATTTGGATGTTGTAATTTTTGGAGGTTGAATATTACCTCTTTTATGATGTAATTATACCTCAATTTAGACTTAAAAAGTGTCATTACACCAGAAAAGTAGTAAAATTAAACATTTTCAGAGGTAAAATTACACATTTTTTTCTGACATAAAAGAGGTACCCCTTCCCAGATGTAATATTACCATGATTTATTACTGTGTTGCAATAGTTGTTATGAAATTTAATAGAAAAAAAGCAAAGTTGACAAAACTTGTTAATTATTCAAAGACTCAAATATCAACATTATTAGATAATTTTTTCAAGGTGCGCCATTTTCAAGCTTATTTTTCCATAATAATTTCATATTAAAAAAAACTCTCTATTAACTTGTGTAATTAAAAAAAACGCATCCAGTGATACAAATTTAAAAAGTTATCAATCAAATCGATAAACAAAAATAAAAGAAAAATTGTGTTATATTTTTGAGAATTTAAGAGAATAACAACCATGATAACCGTGAATTTCTCAGATTGAGCCTAACACTTCCAAAAATCACAATGCTTTGTAAACAAAAAGTGTCTTCTTGTAACTTTTTACTTTTGCTGTCATCCTTGAATGAAATAACGGCCTACTTTTATTCATCAAAACAACAGAATTAAAAGGTTAAAAATCTACAGTTTTTTTAAAAGGTCCTATAAACATATGAAATACAATAGCTTATAGGACCTTTTTCAAAAAACACTATAGAACTTTTCGATTTAAGGGCTCCAACTTTTCAGCTCTCAAGTGGATGCTATAGAGTTTTGACTTTTCAGCACTTGTATTGAAAAATAAAACTTTTCAATAGAGTTAATATTTGAACGGTGAATTAACCATCTACAAGCCAACTCCGCCTCTAAGCGGGCTTCGATCTGAAAATTCCTCAAAAATCAATTTATCAACCAATTTTCTATCTTTAAAAAGCAGGAGAGGAGAACTTTAAAAAATTAAGGCAATTTCAGGGTTGGAAGTGTGGCTTGTTTTATGTGAAAACTTATCAAGATAAATGTAAATTTTAATACTAAAAATTAAACAAGAAAAACATAAAACAAGAGATGTGATATTTGTGTAGAACAAAAGCTGCTAATTTTTTTTAGACAAAAAAATTTCGAAAAAATGGCAGTAGAGGGTTAACTAACCACCGGTAAACCTTGTTGGATGAATGTACTCACTCAAGAACTTGTGGCAAGAACCAAAACATTGTTTAACAGTTTTGCTTTAAACACAAGTGCTGAAAAATCGATGTTTGTAGCACTCAAATAAGTGTTCTAATATACTTTTAGCACTATTTTTGGTGACCATATTTTAGCCATTCCGTCACTGTAGAATGTGAGGATAAGTAATTTTTTTATCGGAATTACAAAAAAATGTTGAATGGAACTCGTTGCAAAGCACTTTTTTTAGTATTCTTTGTATTTATTCAACTTGGCAATTTTATAAGACTCGTGCTGAAAAAATATTCATTTTTCAACTGTATGCAACAAATTCGATTCAAATTTTGTCACACGAGACCATTCTCTTTCAACACTTGCAATCCCGTCTTCCAAATCCAACTGCTTTGAAGAAGGTACAGAGGGCGTCTTAGACATGGAAATTGAAATTGGAAATGAAGCCGGTCTTAAAGTGTGCGTGTGAGCTGAGCACCCTCTACCCTCCACAGCAAAGAAAGCTTTCCCACATGTGACGCTCACAGTGGCAGCAGCCTCCGTTCGAAGATCCCTGCCTAATCTCCTCCTAAAGCCCCCTTCTTTTTTCTCTGTGTTTAGAAGGTTAGAACTGCTCACATGCTTGGTTTTTTTTGCGTACACACTATGTCGGGGGCAAAAAGGGCGCCACCGGCGCAGTCTTCTTCTTAGACGACGTCGTTGTTGGCAATAATGTTTGTGATTATCTGTAATACTGTTTCTCGTGTCGTTGGAAGAGCCCTTTTTTTCCTTTCCCCAGGGGGGGAGGGGGATGGTGGCTGGAAATGTTGCGCGCGCCATAATCATGCCAGGGAACATATGTTTGCCGAAATTATGTCGGTCGAGGCTTGCGAAACGAACCCCCAAATATTGCAAGTTCAACAAACTGAGCCGCGCCGTCACAGATTCGGGGTGGATCAGATCGGAAAATCGATTAATAGCTTAAAATTCAGCGACGAACTTGGCGCAAGGGGGCGCTAGTCGTCCTTGAACGTGTGCGGTAGCACGTGAAATTAAATTTTGTTTTGGATCCTTGAGGATTACCTGGGTACGTGCGAAAGTTGCTCACATAGAGACCGGCGTAACTGACAGGTGACGTTTTCAGAGCAAAGTGGTTGAAAAAGGGGCGCTTAGATGATGCGAGCGCCCTAACAATGAAAAACCGTGCCAAATTTCCAACCAGATGGCATGAATACATTCGTAATTCCAATACTTACAACATTTGCTGATTACGGAATTCCCCAACGTATTTGAAAAGAAGAAGCAAAAAGACAGAGCAAGATGCGCCCCGCAGGGGCTGCGCGCCCCTTTTTGATTGACGTTTTCCCGCGAAAAACGCTCCTCGGAAAAATCCAACATCAGTTCATCAGATCATTGTGCGAGGAAGACGAATGCTTGCGAAATGTTGCTCATCGCTTTAATGAAGATAAATTATGTAATCAAGGCAGCGGCAGCGCCGAAAATGTTATTCTTGTGCGGTAGAATTTTCCCAAAAGCGCCCTCTTCTGCATGTACTCCATCACGCGTAAAAATCACGCAATTGATTGTGATGTATGTATTTGCAAATTAAATAACATAAAAAATACATAAAAATAATCATCCATTTCGAGTGACGACGTTCCGTCGATGTTTGTCTGATATTTACATTCGTTTTGAGCGTGCGCCAGGGGAGGAGGAAAAACCCTCAGGTTGTAGAATGTGATGTGTTTTGATGGTTCAGCACTTGCCGAGGACCCTTTTTTCCCGAACGGGGAAAGCGATGTTCCAGTGGGGGCTCCGGCTGATTGGGTAAAGGTACCTGCATATTTTATGAATTACAAATCAGCTTCGGTATTCATCTTTCTCAGTTTTTTTCCCTTGGCGCTTTGTTTGCCCCGGAAAATGGTTACCGATGTTATTTTCCCACCTTGGCACACGGTTTGCTGCCTTGCGGGGGTTGTTGAGGAGCAAATTGAAAACGTTAGTGGTTTTGCTTTGTTTTTTGCAGATTTTTTGTTTGATTTTCTTGTCACACAATGCAGATTTACTAGAAAACAACAGATTTTTCTAAATAATTTCATATAACACTCAAATGAAGATAGAAAAATAATTCAACATGGTGCGTCAGCGATGCAAAAGCATTTTTTATGAAACTCCTAAAACTAGGCAATACTTGAAATGAATGAATTTCAAAGCTACCTCTGAGTCACAAGTGTGCAAAATCAATCTTCAACAAGCTGACGTTTTAGGTTAGCGATGTATAAGCTTAAAATAAAAAAAATATGCCAGAAAGTAGGCAACGTACTAATAAAATCAAGTCTGACTTAGTCTGCTACAGGTCAAACAAACAACATTTAGCAATTGACACCCTACATTAGCGATGCATAAGTTAGCTCTTTTGTTGAAAATGCGCCTACCAATAGGCAACCATGTTAACTGTCCACTTTAGATTCAAAGCATTTAAATGTTTATGTTTTCTAAACAAGGTCAGAATATAAACTTCAAGCACCATGATTTAACTTGCGTAATGAGACTTCATTGCTTGCAAAATGTCACGCCACCATAAACGAAGTTTATGCGCTCCATAATTTCAAAAAATAACTTGTAATTCTTTGTCTGGAAACGCACTTTTAACTGCATCCTCAATTTAGATCCTTTCTACAAACAAATGCACCAAACCCTCCATTTCCAACGCAAAAACGCACCTCACACTGACCATAAACGGTGGCACATTATTTTTTACGACACTTTCTGCCTCAAAAGCAAAACAACATCAGGAAAAAAACGCGCACCCGTAATTCTACATTAAAAATAATTGCTCCCAATCAAAAAACTCGCCACGGCCAAATGGCTTTGATGTTCACCACTCGGGCCACCTGAATTGAACGCGCGCCCTTTTTTTTCCTGAGCCCCGTTCGGCCGATGGATTCAGCGATGGATAAGTAACCTAGTGTAATCTGAATGAGCCTCAAAATAGGCAACGGGTTTCACAATCTTTAAAGTCTCTAAGATGAAGATGTTGACAATGATCACCGTTGCTTACAGTTAGGCGCATTAGCTTTGTTGACACAAGCATGTGCATCGCTAGCGTAACATGTTGCCTATTTAAAGTGGATTATTTCTTCAATTTTAGTGATTCTAAATTTGCCTGGCAGTAGGTAACAAGTAACAGACGAAGATCTCAACTGATATAACAGTCAAGTTCAAGTAATCAACGCGTTAGCGATGCTTAAACTAGCACAAAAGTCATCAATACGCCTAACAGTAGGCAACTTCATCCGGATTCGACCTTTCCGTGTCCAGAACCGTTTGCCAGAGCCGGCCAGAATGCATTGCATAGCTCCCACCTGGCGGTTTTCGGAACCACCACCACCATCGGGCTGAGGCTTTCAGCTTTCAGCCATTCATATGATGTGCGGAGCAGCAGCACTTTTGAATATTTTATGGGATTGTCAGTCATTTGCAGAACCTGTCGAATGCGTCCGTGTGTCTTGTGCACACGAAGCTCGAGCAACAGTTGGGTGGTTCCCCCCGTCACCCCTCTCGGAATCCCCGAGAATTTTTCCCCCCGGAATGCACACGCCACACACGTAGTCGCCTGCCAGTATGCAACCCACCCAGACAGGTGATGTGTTTTTATGACTGTGCGGCCGCAAACGGCGTTCCGGGGTTTGGGTGTGCGGTTTCGATACCGCAGACGATTGTTGCTCCAACTCCGACACTTTTCCCCTCGTGGCCGGAAAAACGGAACAGGTAGCCAAATGGAAAATGCACCCTCCTTAGGTGGGAGAAAGCTGGGGAAGGGGAAAAGCGAGCGATGATTGAAATTGACTGCGGTGAATGATTGTTTGCGGGAGCGGAAGTGGCCAAATTAAATTACGATTGATATTTCAACAGTTTGCTCCACAGCGATGGGTGACTTTGGAGTGCATCGATGGCGAATCGGATTGACTGTTAGAGCTTTGGAACGGTGAACTTTTGTGGAGCAGAAGTTATTTTGTTTTGAAACTAAGTTTGAAATATTCGACTTGTTGAGCTAGCGATTTATAAGGTTAATTTAAATCATTTTTTCACGAAAGCGCCTTAACGTAGACCACAAATTGCAATTGACAGAATTAAATTGACAGATGTTTGCGATTGATAAGAAGGAAGCTTTCAAGTTTCTGATATCGATAAATATGTTATATTAGCGATTGATAAACTTGTTTTGGGGTGATTCTTTAAATAAATCACCTTTTATTAGGCAATCTCAGGTTTATTTTGGAAGAATTATTTGCAAATCATGGTCCAAAGTGCTTTTAAACTTTCTGATTTTAATGTTTCGTAAAAAATGTTAAATTTGAGGTTAAAGAAGTCATCAAACCTAAACCAAACATCTGCGTCAAACTTTCCAAAGTATCGTAATGTACCATCCTCATCAAAAATCCATTTCGAGCAAAAAAAAACTTTATCAAAGTCGCGCCGAGGTGTTCCTATCAAAAACATCCATGCCATAAAACCAGCTGACCGTAAATCTCCTCCAACCGGAGAACAAAACTCCATTTACAGCCCAAGTGGTGCGGCGGGGGACCAAACTTTCTCCCCTCCCGTGACAATTATGGCGGAACACGGCATTAATCAGCCTAAAAGCAGGCCCAACTTTACAACTGGAAGGTCATAAAAATCGTTACTAAAAAACAAAGTCCACCTTTTCTTCTGCTTGAAAGGTGGAGAAAGGACCGTACGAAAAAAATAGAAACGAGATTGACCAATAAAATAGACACGAAATTAGAGCCATTCTGGGCACCCCTGAAACGGCCAAATCTTTTGTCGAACCGAGAAATTGGCGCACGAAAAAAATGCTGGACGGGCACGGAATTAGAACAGTGTCTAATTTCAGGCAACGACAAACAAAAAAGTTTTGAAATTTGTCGACTGTGTCCAGGTCATCGGGACGAGGCCGCTTTCAAATTACCGGAGGTGAGTCGCCTCGACGCCATTAATTCGAATTATCTCGTTTACAATGGAAGTTGGTTTTATCACTAATTTTCCCAACTTGTTTTTTTTTATCTCAACTTTGTTCGACACCGTTCCGAGTGTTGGTTGTATGCAAATTGGAGCGCTTGAAATGTCATTCTTTTTTAAAACCTCCTTCCTCTGGAGAACTACATCCCCTTCAGAAAATTTAAGGGGTGACCGGCTTAATGCTTGAGCTTTTCTCCACTTTTTTCCCCCCTTTTGTCGGCCTCGTTCCAGTTCTTTATGGGGCGTGAAGCGCCCCTAATGAACCGGGGTACCCCACGCTGAAAAGAAACGAGCGCACCAAATGGACGGGAAAAATAGTTACGGGCCTCCCCGTTTTAGGAAAGTGCGAAAATGATGCCCGTAAAAGTGAAATGGTGAAGCAAACGATTATGCTCCACTTGAGGGAAATGGATTTTTCTTCGAGGGATCAGAGATCAAATTGATTGAAGCTGCTTGGGAGATAAGAGTTAAATTGGTGAAAATTATGGCAAAAATGACACAGTTTGTAATTTGAAAGCTTTTGATTTTGATTGAATTGAACACAGTTTACGACACAACACGTTAAGCTAGCGATTGATAAGCGTCTTCATCTTAAGATAATACTCCTGAAAGTATGCTCAACCTTCCACTTGTAAACCTTAAATTCTCAATAAAGAAAAGTGGGTGACTCCACTCTGAACGTGGTGCCTACTTAAAGGCGTATTCTCAACGTAAGATTGTCATACAACGGTATCAATCGCTAGCAAAACATGTTGTTCGGATAAATGTCGGTTAATCTCAATGTTTCAAGTGTTTTTGTGCCGAAAAGTTTCAAATTACTTTGTCTTCAAATTTAGATCACAAATTTCACCAATATCCATTCTTTCCCGAGCAAATCGCACCTAAAACAAGATTCCAACCACTACTCTTGAGATCCCACTCTCGAGTGTCACCGGCACACCCTCATTTCGTCCCATAACAAGCAATTTTCTCTCCCGAAACACCTGCTAATGACAACATAATCCTTTTCTTGCCAATTACTACACGTGAGCTGCCTCTTCTGAGCGTGTGTATGTGTGCCCATTTACCCCTGATCGATCCGTTTCACCCTTCTTCTCGCAAGTTAAGGTGGGAGGAGACTTTTCAGCAGTGCTCACTTTAGTTTGTAGAAACCGTAAAGTTCACATTTACCTGCCTGGAAGTGCTGTCACTCAAAAGCTCCCCCGTTCCGCTCGCTCGTCACACTGAACCGACTGTCAGTCCTTCGTTCTACGAGCAACTCTCCGAGCAAAGGCAAAGAAGCAATCCTAATTTCATCAAATTATCAGTCATGCTGACAGGTTGCCGCAGCCATCTTCCGGAGACTCGCACTATCACACAAGGCGAAAGGATTAGGGCAATTAGATAGTAGAGCTCCGACGTTCTGGCGCTGACACATCACTCTCGGGTCGCGCCAAGTGTAACAGGTTTTTCGGGCTTTTGCCAAACTCGGAACGGCCCACGTAATGAAGATTGAGGGCTACGGAACTGACGGGCGCTGCACACGGCCAATCTGGCGGGGGCCGAGAAATGGGGCTAATTGGCTGACTGTGAGCGCTAACCCAAATCATGTGCGTTGAAGAGGGGCTGAAACTTTAAAGCGGCCTCGATCGATAAAACCCTCGTTCGATCCAGCTGTCGCAACAACTGGAGGGATGATGTATTTGGTCTGAACTGAGATAAACTCACATGTGATGCTCTTTCAGCTTCAGTTGGAAAAGGGTAAACGAAAAACTTGGACCTTCTGTCGATAAGGGCTAAGCTTTCCCGTAACGTTCTTAACGTTCTAAATAATCTGAATTTTTAAATTTTTTAAAATTTCTAGATTTTCTAAATATTCTAAAGTTTCTAAATTTTCAAAATTTTCTTAATTTTCTTAATTTTCTCAATTTCAAATTTTTTAAAATTTTAATAATTTTCTATTTTTTTTCAATTTACTAAATTTTCTAAATTTTCTAAATTTTCTATATTTTCTAAATTTTCCGAATTTTCTAAATTTTGCAAATTTTCTAAGTTTTCTAAATTTTCTAAATTTTCTAAATTTTCTAAATTTTCTAAACTTTCTAAATTTTCTAAATTTTCTAAATTTTCTAAATTTTCTAAATTTTCTAAATTTTCTAAATTTTCTAAATTTTCTAAATTAGCTAATTTTTTTAAATTTTTTAAATTTTCTAAATTTTTTAAATTTTCTAAAATTTCTAAATTTTCTAAATTTTCTAAATTTTCTAAATTTTCTAAATTTTCTAAATTTTTTAAATTTTCTGAATTTTTAAATTTTTTTAAATTTTCTAAATTTTCTAATTTTTTTTAAATTTTCTAAATTTTCTAAATTTTTTAAATTTTTTAAATTTTCTAAATTTTCTAAATTTTCTAAATTTTCTAAATTTTCTAAATTTTCTAAATTTTCTAAATTTTCTAAATTTTCTAAATTTTCTAAATTTTCTAAATTTTCTAAATTTTCTAAATTTTCTAAATTTTCTAAATTTTCTAAATTTTCTAAATTTTCTAAATTTTCTAAATTTTCTAAATTTTCTAAATTTTCTAAATTTTCTAAATTTTCTAAATTTTCTAAATTTTCTAAATTTTCTAAATTTTCTAAATTTTCTAAATTTTCTAAATTTTCTAAATTTTCTAAATTTTCTAAATTTTCTAAATTTTCTAAATTTTCTAAATTTTCTAAATTTTCTAAATTTTCTAATTTTTTTAAATTTTTTAAATTTTCTAAATTTTCTAAATTTTCTAAATTTTCTAAATTTTCTAAATTTTCTAAATTTTCTAAATTTTCTAAATTTTCTAAATTTTCTAAATTTTCTAAATTTTCTAAATTTTCTAAATTTTCTAAATTTTCTAAATTTTCTAAATTTTCTAAATTTTCTAAATTTTCTAAATTTTCTAAATTTTCTAAATTTTCTAAATTTTCTAAATTTTCTAAATTTTCTAAATTTTCTAAATTTTCTAAATTTTCTAAATTTTCTAAATTTTCTAAATTTTCTAAATTTTCTAAATTTTCTAAATTTTCTAAATTTTCTAAATTTTCTAAATTTTCTAAATTTTCTAAATTTTCTAAATTTTCTATTTTTTTTTAAATTTTCTAAATTTTCTAAATTTTCTAAATTTTCTAAATTTTCTAAATTTTCTAAATTTTCTAAATTTTCTAAATTTTCTAAATTTTCTAAATTTTCTAAATTTTCTAAATTTTCTAAATTTTCTAAATTTTCTAAATTTTCTAAATTTTCTAAATTTTCTAAATTTTCTAAATTTTCTAAATTTTCTAAATTTTCTAAATTTTCTAAATTTTCTAAATTTTCTAAATTTTCTAAATTTTCTAAATTTTCTAAATTTTCTAAATTTTCTAAATTTTCTAAATTTTCTAAATTTTCTAAATTTTCTAAATTTTCTAAATTTTCTAAATTTTCTAAATTTTCTAAACTTTCTAAATTTTCTAAATTTTCTAAATTTTCTAAATTTTCTAAATTTTCTAAATTTTCTAAATTTTCTAAATTTTCCAATTTTATTTTGTTTAACATTTATAAAGGCCAAATGATGCCAGGAACAACGTTAGGAAAGAAAGAAGTACATAGATAGTGAAGTCCGTAATAGAGGAGATTAATTGATTTTTTATACTCACTAAAATACTCGTAAGATAAAGATGATACAAACTCAAAAAAAAAACTCACATACGATTCTTTCCACTTTCCTACTAAAGCGAAACGAAAGGAAAAACTTCATTCCTTCACCCATAAAACAGTGGCCCCTCCTTTCACCACTTATTTTAGCATCTCATAAAACTTGCATGATCCTCATCAGTGCAAATTGATAGCAAATTATTTATTTTCATAAATTATTCATCGCCCCTGTCTCTTTCTCGCTCTCCATACTGGAGGAACTTTCTTCTCTGCGTTTTTGTGCGCGCATTTTTCTCTTTCGTAAGAAGCAAGAAAAAAAAACACCAGAAAGGGTTGAGCCTGGCCAAGAGAGAGGGCATGTGTCGAAACTCTCAGGGAGTGGCGCGCCGTTAAGACTTTGGGGGTTGATAATTGGAAAAGTTTTACGATCCGGAACGTATTACGGCAATTAGCGAGACATTATTGTCTGCGACGCGGTGGTGACAGCAGCAGATCAACAGTTTGGATCAATAGGGCTTGGTTGTCGTTTGAAGTGAGGTTATTGTTGAATTTATGATCTGAGGTTCGTAAAAAACTGTAGTATTACGAAGCTAAAATTTCTTAAAGAAAAACAACATTTCATGGACAGTATTCAACCTTCAGAAAAATATAAGAGAAATTCAGAAAATGCCTTCTTCCATTTCAATTACCGCCCGCTGCTGATGTATCATTTTCAATTTTCTCCGACTTTATTATGACAGGAAGGTATTTTTCAGCTGTGCGAATCACGAGTCTCATCAACACCCGTGTTTCCTGTAGTTCCGCTACTGCTGGTCTTTAGTCGTTTGTCTTGTTGTTGTGCATACAAGGAAAAATAACTCTAGGGTAAACACTGCTATGTTGGAGTCTTCCAAGTCTTCCAAGTCTTCCAAGTCTTCCAAGTCTTCCAAGTCTTCCAAGTCTTCCAAGTCTTCCAAGTCTTCCAAGTCTTCCAAGTCTTCCAAGTCTTCCAAGTCTTCCAAGTCTTCCAAGTCTTCCAAGTCTTCCAAGTCTTCCAAGTCTTCCAAGTCTTCCAGGTTGAATAACAAGATGTTGAAGTCCGTACTAGAAGTGAACAAATTGAGTTGTATGCTAAAATAAGCATTTAAATGTGAAATAGTCTTAAAGTCACTATCGGACAACTACCCCTACATAAGTTCAACATTGGAGCCTTCCAAGTAGTGGTAGCTTGTCCGTTCAACTCCGTGTCCTGCACCGGACAACAACACGTCCTCCACTTAGTCTTTTGATCACGTGCCTCGGACGTGCTCATTAGACTAATATTTCGCTCATTTTTCTCGCTCTCCCCACAAAAATACACACACAAGAAACCCAGAAGGATAACTCCAACGCGGGCTGGTGTATGTGTATCGAATTTCAAATTATGTAATATATTTTTTGCGCTGTCTTTCGGTCCCGATTTGCTCTATTTTTGCGCGGCGATCGCTCCCAAGGAACCACTAACCTTTATTTATCCTGCGTTTTTCCCTCCTTTTTTGAGAAAAGGGGGGAAAATTTTCCCAAACACAAACACAAATTCCCCCACTTTTCACGAAAGGGAAAGAGATAAATCAATCGATCGACGGTGGTGGCACGACCATAAATAATATTTTGGGAAATGTTCGCACTTCGACAAGGTTTTTGGAGAGGAAAAGTGCGGAAAAGTTTTCGATTATGTGACAAACAAACCAAGTTTCACTCGGGCTGGAAAATTGGAAAAACTTTGCCAGGTTCCAACCGGCAAACCAGTCGGGCGGTGCGTAGATTGAATTTTAAGCGTAATTGTGAGAGAATTTGCTCTGCTGGTGTTGATTTTTTTTGGAAGAGGGTTGTTTCATGGACGGAAAGAAGGATAGTGGGAAAATTCATTCAGAGTGAAATTTTGGCCAGGCTCAACTTGGATCTAGAATTAGAATTTCAACCAAAATTCCTCCCACAATCCCAATCACATCACCGCGCGAGCATCAACTCTTTCACCACACCACCACCAGAAGATAAATAACTTGGCTCCCCGCGTGTGCAAACTTCATGAAGAGTTTCGCCCTGAAGCGAAAAGTTTGCCGAGGATGATGAAGAAAGCACAAAAAACAGCATCGCATGGCAGTAAATTTTTACCCTCGTCGTTTTTACCTCACCAGAGCAAAAAAAACAACCTTTGGTGACGTGAGAAGTAGTGAAGGAAAGTTGTTTACTGAGGGCGAGTTAGGGGTGGTGAAAAACCTGCCCGACTCAGCGAAAAAGATTACGGAGGATGATTATCCAGCTATCCGGGAGTCGGTTCCTTACATCAAAGTTGGTGCCTGCCCCGGGATGAGCTGATGGAAAAGCGATATTTGATCGTATATTTAAATCACGTATTTTTGGGGGGATTTTTCCCTGAAACCCCACCGGTTTGGGCTGTGTGTGTGCGTTATAAATAGAACCTAGTCAGGATTTGCGCTCTGGCAGAATAAAGAGGCCGGGGGTGTCACCCAGGACTACACGTGCAAGTCCCTTACACAGGTTGGTTTGCTCGGCTCGGGAAATGGGTATTTAGGTGAACGAAAATATCTAGACCGTTGCGAGATTATTAGGACGAGGGGTTAGAATTTAATCTACATGGCAAAATCAAATATAAATGTGTCTGTGTGTGAGCCATCTATCCTTCCATCGATGGACCGAAAAGGGGCGCCAGCAGGGGACGAGGGACGTCCAAGGAGGAATCCTTTTGATGAAATTCTATACGCCTCGGATGAATGATTAAACGGTGTGCTCGGGCGCCCAAAAAAACCAGGATTAGTCGCTGCTGCCAAAAAGATACATGAATCCTCTATATTGCCCGTTACTTTGATGAATATTCCCTCAATCAAGTCATCTTCTGGAACACCTTCGGGTGTCCATTCTGGAGGCACCCCGAACAACAACAAAAAAAGATGACGAAATCAGGGCTTAATTTTGATTTGATTAACGTGATCGGAAATGTGTGCGACCCAATTGTTGTTGTTGCAGAATAAAAGGGACACAATTTACCCCTGGAGCTCAAACACGTGTGTGATGGTCGTTATCGGATTAGTCCCGGTCCGACCAATCAGGTATGGAAAGCTTGGCGTTGAATGTTGAATTCTAAACATGGAGTTTGTTACATTTTGTACACGTTAATGTTTTCTAAATTTTCTATATTTTCTAATTTTTTTAAATTTTCTAAATTTCTAAATTTTCTAAATTTTCTAAATTTTCTAAGTTTTCAAAATTTTCAAAATTTTCAAAATCTTCAAAATTTTCAAAATTTTCAAAATTTTCAAAATTTTCAAAATTTTCAAAATTTTCAAAATTTTCTTAATTTTTTTAAATTTTCTAAATTTTCTAAATTTTCTAAATTTTCTAAATTTTCAAAATTTTTAAAATTTTCTAAATTTTTTAAATTGTCTAAATTTTCTAAATTTTCTAAATTTTCTAAATTTTTTTTAATTTTCTAAATTTTCTAAATTTTCTAAATTTTCTAAATTTTCTAAATTTTCTAAATTTTCTAAATTTTCTAAATTTTCTAAATTTTCTAAATTTTCTAAATTTTCTAAATTTTCTAAATTTTCTAAATTTTCTAAATTTTTTAAATTTTCTAAATTTTCTAAATTTTCTAAATTTTCTAAATTTTCTAAATTTTCTAAATTTTCTAAATTTTCTAAATTTTCTAAATTTTCTAAATTTTCTAAATTTTCTAAATTTTCTAAATTTTCTAAATTTTCTAAATTTTCTAAATTTTCTAAATTTTCTAAATTTTCTAAATTTTCTAAATTTTCTAAATTTTCTAAATTTTCTAAATTTTCTAATTTTTTTAAATTTTCTAAATTTTCTAAATTTTCTAAATTTTCTAAATTTTCTAAATTTTCTAAATTTTCTAAATTTTCTAAATTTTCTAAATTTTCTAAATTTTCTAAATTTTCTAAATTTTCTAAATTTTCTAAATTTTCTAAATTTTCTAAATTTTCTAAATTTTCTAAATTTTCTAAATTTTCTAAATTTTCTAAATTTTCTAAATTTTCTAAATTTTCTAAATTTTCTAAATTTTCTAAATTTTCTAAATTTTCTAAATTTTCTAAATTTTCTAAATTTTCTAAATTTTCTAAATTTTCTAAATTTTCTAAATTTTCTAAATTTTTTAAATTTTCTAAATTTTCTAAATTTTCTAAATTTTCTAAATTTTCTAAATTTTTCAAATTTTCTAAATTTTTTTAATTTTTTAAATTTTCTAAATTTTCTAAATTTTCTAAATTTTCTAAATTTTCTAAATTTTCTAAATTTTCTAAATTTTCTAAATTTTCTAAATTTTCTAAATTTTCTAAATTTTCTAAATTTTCTAAATTTTCTAAATTTTCTAAATTTTCTAAATTTTCTAAATTTTCTAAATTTTCTAAATTTTCTAAATTTTCTAAATTTTCTAAATTTTCTAAATTTTCTAAATTTTCTAAATTTTCTAAATTTTCTAAATTTTCTAAATTTTCTAATTTTTTTAAATTTTCTAAATTTTCTAAATTTTCTAAATTTTCTAAATTTTCTAAATTTTCTAAATTTTCTAAATTTTCTAAATTTTCTAAATTTTCTAAATTTTTTAAATTTTTTAAATTTTCTAAATTTTCTAAATTTTCTAAATTTTCTAAATTTTCTAAATTTTCAAAATTTTCAAAATTTTCAAAATTTTCTAAATTTTCTAAATTTTCTAAATTTTCTAAATTTTTTAAATTTTCTAAATTTTCTAAATTTTCTAAATTTTCTAAATTTTCTAAATTTTCTAAATTTTCTAATTTTTTTAAATTTTCTAAATTTTCTAAATTTTCTAAATTTTCTAAATTTTCTAAATTTTCTAAATTTTCTAAATTTTCTAAATTATCTAAATTTTCTAAATTTTCTAAATTTTCTAAATTTTCTAAATTTTCTAAATTTTCTAAATTTTCTAAATTTTCTAAATTTTCTAAATTTTCTAAATTTTTCAAATTTTCTAAATTTTCTAAATTTTCTAAATTTTCTAGTTTTTTTAAATTTTCTAAATTTTCTAAATTTTCTAAATTTTCTAAATTTTCTAAATTTTCTAAATTTTCTAAATTTTCTAAATTTTCTAAATTTTCTAAATTTTCTAAATTTTCTAAATTTTCTAAATTTTCTAAATTTTCTAAATTTTCTAAATTTTCTAAATTTTCTAAATTTTCTAAATTTTCTAAATTTTCTAAATTTTCTGAATTTTCTAAATTTTCTAAATTTTCTAAATTTTCTAAATTTTCTAAATTTTCTAAATTTTCTAAATTTTCTGAATTTTCTAAATTTTCTAAATTTTCTAAATTTTCTAAATTTTCTAAATATTCTAAATTTTCTAAATTTTCTAAATTGAAATGGTTCTGTTTTTTGAATTTCTTAATAAAATTTTGGAAACATTGCCCACATTTGAGTTATATACAAGATGTTGAAGTCCGTACTTGAAATTCACAATGAATAAAATCAGCTTTCTTGGTTTATTTCCACAACATTATTCCAGCAAATATGTCCCGAAAAAGTTGCACCTCCCTCATGTAACTCAATATTCTAACCAACACAAACAAAACCCACAAAAAGACCCCGAAGCCCAATCCCGACGACAGCGGCCCGTTAAAGCGCCAATATTAACGCCATCACGCCGGAGGAAAAACGTCTATTTGTCCTAGTCGTCGCTACGTGTGTGGGTGTGTGAACACGATTTTTTCGGTTCGTCCTGCCGTCCCACCACAAACAGATGGAGCTTAGAGACGTGAAAGAACCGCAATCAAATGCAGATATTTGTTGTTTGTCCTGGGCGAGCGCCCACCCGGCAATGCCAGATGTGTAACATGCCGGAATGGTGAATAATCCAGCTGGTTGGATGCTGGTTTTCTTGCAAAAGGCGGTATGACAACTTATGTCTCGGGCGACTTTCGTCTCAGTCGATTTCTGTCTCAGACGACTTCTGTCTCAGACGACTTCTGTCTCAGATGACTTTTGTCTCAGACGACTTCTGTCTCAGACGACTTCTGTCTCAGACGACTTCTGTCTAAGACGACTTCTGTCTGAGACGACTTCTGTCTCAGGCGACTTCTGTCTCAGACGACTTCTGTCTCAAATGACTTCTGTCTTAGATGACTTCTGTTTCAGATGACTTCTGTCTCAGAGGACTTCTGTCTGAGACGACTTCTGGCTCAGACGACTTCTGTCTGAGACGACTTCTATCTCAGGCGACTTCTGTCTCAGACGACTTCTGTCTCAGATGATTTCTGTCTTAGATGACTTCTGTCTCAGACAATTTCTGTCTCAGAAGACTTCTGCCTCAGACGACTTTTGTCTCAGATGATTTCTGTCTCAGATGACTTCTGACTCAGACGACTTCTGTCTTAGACAACTTCTGTCTCAGATAACTTCTGTCTCAGATGACTTCTGTCTCAGATGACTTCTGTCTCAGATAACTTCTGTCTTAGATGACTTCTGTTTCAGATGACTTCTGTCTCAGAGGACTTCTGTCTGAGACGACTTCTGGCTCAGACGACTTCTGTCTGAGACGACTTCTGTCTGAGACGACTTCTGGCTCAGACGACTTCTGTCTGAGACGACTTCTATCTCAGGCGACTTCTGTCTCAGACGACTTCTGTCTCAGATGATTTCTGTCTTAGATGACTTCTGTCTCAGACAATTTCTGTCTCAGAAGACTTCTGCCTCAGACGACTTTTGTCTCAGATGATTTCTGTCTCAGATGACTTCTGTCTCAGACGACTTCTGTCTTAGACAACTTCTGTCTCAGATAACTTCTGTCTCAGATGACTTCTGTCTCAGATGACTTCTGTCTCAGATGACTTCTGTCTCAGATAACTTCTATCTAAGATGATTTCTGTCTCAGATAACTTCTGTCTTAGATGACTTCTGTTTCAGATGACTTCTGTCTCAGATAACTTCTGTTTTAGACGACTTCTGTCTCAGACGACTTCTGTCTCAGACGACTTCTGTCTCATACGACTTCTGTCTCAGACGACTTCTGTCTCAGACGACTTCTGTCTCAGACGACTTCTGTCTCAGACGACTTCTGTCTCAGACGACTTCTGTCTCAGACGACTTCTGTCTCAGACGACTTCTGTCTCAGACGACTTCTGTCTCAAAAAACAGTAAAAAAACACATTTCTTGATACTTTTAAAGCTGTTCCTTTTCACAGAAGGTTTCAAATTTCCTTCAGCCCAAATAAAAACACACTTTCCTGGAAAAGGAAAAACACCCCACAAAACCGGGGTGTCCTCCTGCGACGAAACCGCCTGGTGCCCTCGTCACCTATAATATTTATTCGATGACACACACGTATAAACGTGGATGTCCCCGGCGGCGTCGTCGTCAACACTGTGTGTATGTGCTCGTCTGTTTACTTGCCGTAAATTTATCGACATCTTTTGGCACACACACTCGCCCGCTGGTCGGAAGTGGTAAACACACACACACACACCCTCACAAGCAAGAAAAAGGCACGTGTCAGGGTTAGGAGAGAAAAAAAATGTGCGTTCGGAGCTTCTTTTGTTTCGCGCTGACCAGGATATCGATTTTTTCTTCCGACTCCCACGCAGCATCCTAAGGATTTGTAAGAGGGGGTGCTTTATGTGTGGATGTGATTCTGTTCGACAGATAATAAAATCAATTCAAATAAAGATCGTTTGGGGAGTCCAGGACCGCCGGTTTTCGGTTCGGAAAAAAGGATGCTTTTGTCCTAATTTGATGAAAGATTTAAAGTCCTTTCTTTGAAGTGAAAAGGGAAAAAAGTAGCTTGGGTTGATTGAAAAAAGCGTCCCGGGAAATCCAAATAAAGGCAGACCGGTTGGTTTTGTGTGAGTGTGTGTGGGATTGACAACCGATGATGGTTATTTCTACGTTTCCTGATTAGAGGGAAGCTTTCTGCGAAGGAGGTTGTTTGGTTTCTTTCTTGGAATGTCGAGAAGGACACGACGACGACGTCCGGAAAGGCCGTTTCTTTTCACGATAACGGGTTGTCCGATTCCAACAAAGAAAAGGATACCTCAAAATGGCCACTTTGTGTGGACGAGGCTGATGTTCGATTCCCAGCTTTGATTTCCTGGGTTTTGCGGAGCTTTGTGCAACAAAGAAGTGACCCGTACACAGGAAAGCTCAAGATGGCAATCTAAGTCGGCATAATCTCGTAATTAAAATGTTAATAAATGCACTCAATCTTCTTACACTTGGCAAGGTAATCTCCGAGATTGGATTGATCCCTGGGGCAGTCACCTTGCCCTCCTGCTCCTCCCAAACGTCGCCCAACCCAATTAACAGGCTCGCACCAGAGGGCGAGAAAGGATTTAATTATTTCATTTCCTTTTTACCGTAGGAGATCCATGTGCCAGTCAATGTCTTAGTTACAGCTGCGCTCCTTGGAGCTCTCCGAATGTCGTCGGTCTGCGTCAAGACACGACGACATAAGCTCCTGGTGACATCAGACAACAATCCTCTCATCTTTCCCTGCTCTCGAGCTTCGCTTCACACAAGCTGCCTGTCATCGTGGCTGACTTTAATATTGATTGAAGTCCTTAGACCCCCTGCTCAGGAACAAGGAACTACAACTACAACAGATCCTGCCCCACCACCTCGTAACACACACTCACATAACACAATATATTTATCAGAGACGAGGACACTATGAGTGAGTCATGTGAGGTGGCTCTTACCAAGAGAGAGAGGATAAGTCATGATCCGACAGATTCCTGGCGAAACGATGGTGGCGGTGGTCCAGGAATAAGACCAAGATGAAGTGGAACAATGTAAATTGCATACAAACTACTCGGTGCCCTGTTCCGGTTGCACCTCCGACCTCCGCGCCAACGCTGACAGGCGTCCCCAGAGGTCCGGGTCCTCCTCCAGGCATCGTGCACATGAAGCATATTAAAATTAAAGGGAAAGAGATCTAATATATCAAATGTCAGAGTCAGTACACGTGTGTGTGTGTGCAGAAGCATCCTTCTTCCTTGGTCCGGATTTCTTTCAACCTTGGAATAAGATATGAGATGCCTGGCCCGGAGCAGACAAGAATGAATTTTGAGCTTCCATCAACCAAATTGGGGTCTTCTTCGTCAGCCCCCCCAAACCACCATGCATGCCAACTAAAGCTGATTATGGTGTGTAGGTGTGTTTGCGAGGTTCCACCCACCACAACCCTTAAGACCGATGACGACGACGACGAGTGAAAAGATTCAATTTTGAATAGCACCGGTGTGTGGAGCACGTGAGGTTACGCTTCCGAGGGCATTAACAATAGCAAATTAAGCCATTTGTTACAAGTGCTCTGGCGCGCGAAGCGGTGAAAACTGGCGAGTTATTGAGTGGAGTGTGGAAAAAAAAACAGAACCAAAAACGCCAAAGTTGGTTGAAGGTGTCGTCCGTAAATGGTGTCCTTGAGTGATTCTTTGGAGATATGCAGTCTCTGATTTTGGACAGTTGATTTTGGTCAGTTGACTTTGATCAGAAATTATGGTCAGAAGACTTTGGTCAGAAGATTATGGTCTGAAGACTGTGGTCTGAACACTGTGGTCAGAAGACTTCGGTCAGAAGATTTTGGTCAGTTGACTTTGGTCAGAAATTATGGTTAGAAGGCTGTGATCAGAAGACTGTGGTCAGAAGACTTAAGTCAGAAGACTTTGTTCAGAAGACTTCGGTCAGAAGATTTTGGTCAGAAATTATGGTCAGAAGGCTTTGGTCAGAAGATTTTGGTCAGTTTACTTTGGTCAGAAGATTATGGTCTGAAGACAGTGGTCTGAACACTGTGGTCAGAAGACTTTGGTCAGAAGACTTCGGTCAGAAGATTTTGGTCAGAAATTATGGTTAGAAGGCTGTGGTCAGAAGACTTAAGTCAGAACACTTTGGTCAGAAGATTTTGGTCAGAAGACTTCAGTCAGAAGATTTTGGTCAGTTGACTTTGGTCAGAAATTATGGTTAAAAGGCTGTGGTCATAAGACTGTGGTCAAAAGACTGTGGTCAGAAGACTGTGGTCAGAAGACTTCGGTCAGAAGATTTTGGTCAGTTGACTTTGGTCAGAAGATTATGGTCAGAAGACTTTGGTCAGAAGATTTTGGTCTGAATACTGTGGTCAGAAGACTATGGCCAGAAGACTTTGGTCAGTTGACTTTGGTCAAAAGATTTTGGTCAGTTAACTTTGGTCAGATCCAGATGACTCCAGTTAAATAACTCCGTTCAAATGAATACAGTCAAATGACTCCAGTCAAATGACTCCAGCCAAATTACTCCAGTCAAATGATTCCAGTCAAATGACTCCATTCAAATGACTCCAGTCAAATGATTCCAGTCAAATGACTCCAGTCAAATGACTCCAGTCAAATGACTCCAGTCAAATGACCCCAGTCAAATGACTCCAGTCAAATGACATCAGTCAGAAGACGAAAGTCAGATGTCTACAGTCAAATGACTCCAGTCAAATCCCTCCAGTCAAATAACTCCGGTCAAATGACTCCATTCAAATGACTCCAGTCAAATGATTCCAGTCAAATGACTCCAATCAAATGACTCCCCTAATATGACTCCAGTCAAATGACTCCAGTCAAATGACTCCGGTCAAATGACTCTAATCAAATGACTCTAATCAAATGACCCCAGTCAGATGACTCCTGTCAGATGACTACAACTAAGACAGTCACCTCCAATCAACTCGCAAACTTGTTGACAACTTTGCACCACGTAATCCCGGCACGACCCCCTCTCACTTAATCCCTAGCGCGAGCATGAAGACGGTGGCTGCACCGGAAACTTCATCAATTTCTTTTGAATTTTAATAGAAATATTACCGAGCGGTGTCGGCGCCCCTTTCGCCCATAGCCACTGTCTCTAATTCGTTCTTGTCCTACAGAGTGCCGTTCAACCCGCGCCAAGCGGTTCTTTGTTGCTGAGCTTCGTCACCGTTACGACGACGTCGCTCCCCGTCAAAACAGAAAGAAAACTCGTCGGAAAAGCGCTTTTCCGTCTCCTTTTTGCCCCTGTTTGCCCGTAAAACAACTTGATCGATGGATTGCACTTGAAGAATGAAAAGTAGTTTTCGTTCGCCCCCTCCCCCGCCCATATAGCCACCTCCAGGACTGTTAAAGTTGCACCCAAAGTGGCATTTTGTCCCCATCCCGAATAAGAGGGGGGGTTAAAAGGGGTGATTGTTGGCTGTCAAAACATTTCACACGACGACGACAACGGTGCCCAGGCTGGAAGAACGTAATGAGAAATGAATGTTGCCGGGGTGTCTGCCTCCAGGAAATGTAACTCTGTGGAGCCAGGAGCACGTGGCCCAGACGCCTCCTCCAGGGGGGAGTTAGAGGTTAGAGTGTACTTATGATGAATTGCAGTTCAGACGACAACAGCAGCAGCAGCAGTGTTGCCATCCGATTTGAACGGAAAGTTTGAAAATTTACAAAAAAAAAATCTTAAAAGTGCAGTTAAAGTAGATTTGAAGGAAAATGGGAAATTTTCAAAGTTTAACATTTTCCTCAAACGAGGAAAACTCAAAACCGTTAAGTGAGACGCTGACGGTGACGTTCTCGTGAACAAAACTTGCTCACCACAATGACGATTACGGCTGGCTGCAAGTGGAAAATTCTCTCAACAGCTACTTGTCGAGGAAAATGCCCATCACAATGCGCTCAACACAATAGCATCCCCGTCACCGTCATGCCGTCGTCGTCGTCGCCGCCAGGAAAAACACTTGAGCTGTCATAATACGGCTGCAGCACCGCGCGCTGGTTAAACTTGTTTTGTAACAACAATTTATTACGTGTTTAGTGTGTGTGAGAGAGCGCGCGGGAACAAGTTTTGCGAAATTGAGGAAGTGCAACTCAGACGAACGTCGAGTGGAATTACCTAGCCGTAGGAATTGTGGTTTGGGAGGCTCCCGGAGCTTGCGGGAAAGTTTCACGAATTCTTCCGAGTTTGTTGGGCGAGAAACTTTAAAGTGTCTTTGACGGATCTGCGAGAAAGCGTGAAATTTCATTATTTCACTGTCGAGTTGGTTACTTGAGCGTGGTGAAAACTTGTTTCACTTTTGAAATTCATTTCTTTAATTCTTCTCCATCGTTTGTAGTCTAAAGACTGACGTCTAACTTCCTAACGTCCTAACGTCCTAACGTCCTAACGTCCAAACGTCCAAACGTCCTAACGTCCTAACGTCCTCATGTCCCAACGTCCAAACGTCCAAACGTCCAAACGTCCTAACGTCCAAACGTCCTCATGTCCCAACGTCCTAACGTCCAAACGTCCTCATGTCCCAACGACCTAACATTCAAACGTCCTTCCTTCCTAACGTCCTAAAGTCCTAACATCCTAACGTCCTAACTTCCTAACGCCTAACGTTTAATGTCCATTGACAAAGAAGCTAACGTTTAAGGTCTAGGTACCAAATTTTTAGTTCTAAGGTCCGACGTTTAAGGTCTAAGTATCGATGGTTAAGACCTAAGTATCAACATTTAAGGTCTAAGTACTTATGTTTAAACTCTAAGAATCATCGTTTATGGTCTTAGGTCCAACATTTAAGGTCTAAGATCCAGCGTATAAAATTTCAGCACTAATGTTTAAGGTACAATTACCAACGTTTGAGGTTTAAGTACCAATGATTAAGATCTAAGTACCAATGTACAAGATCTAAGTACCAACATTAAAGGTCAAAGTACCAATGTTTAAGACCAAAGTACCAATATTTAAGGTCTACAGACCCATGTTAAAAATCTCAGTACCAACGTTTAATGTCTAAGGTCAAATGTCAAAGATCTAAGTACCAATGTTTAAGATCTAAGAATCAAAGTTTATAATCTTAGGTACAACGTTTAAGGTCTAAGGTCCAACGTTTAAGGTCTAGGTACTGAAGTTTAAGCTCCAAGGTTCAACGTTTAAGGTCCATGTACCGATGTTTGAGATCTAAGTACCAACAATTAAGGTCTAAGTACCAATGTTTAAGATCTAAGAACCAATGATTATGGTGTTAGGTCCAACGTTTAAGGTCTAAGATTCAACGTTTAAAATTTAAGCACTAATGTTTATGGTTTGATTACGAACGTTTGAGGTCTAAGTACCATTGTTTAAAATCTAAGTACCAATGTTAAAGATCTAAGTACTAACATTTAAGGTCTAAGTACCAATGTTTAAGACCAAAGTACCAATATTTAAGGTCTTAGTACCAATGTTAAAAAATATCAGTACCAACGTTTAAGGTCTAAGATCAAACGTTAAAGATCTAAGTACCAACGTTTAAGGTCTAAGTTCCAATTTTAAGATCTAAGAACCAACGTTTAAGGTCTAAGGTCCAACGTTTAAGGTCTAGGTACCAAAGTTTAAGCTCCAAGGTTCAACGCTTTAGGTCCATGTAACGATGTTTGTGATATAAGTACCAACATTTAAGGTCTAAGTACCAATGTTTAAGATCTAAGAACCAACGTTTATGGTGTTAGGTCCAACGTTTAAAGTCTAAGAACCAACGTTTAAGGTCTAAGGTCCAACGTTTAAGGTCTAGGTACCAAAGTTTAAGTTCCAAGGTTCAACGCTTTAGGTCCATGTACCGATGTTTGAGATCTAAGTACCAACATTTAAGATCTAAGTATTAATGTTAAAGATCTAAGTACCAGCATTTAAGGTATAAATACCAATGTTAAAAAATATCAGTACCAACGTTTAAGGTTCAAGGTCCGTCAAAGATCTAAGTACAAACGTTTAAGTTCTAAGGTCAAAATTTAAGGTCTAAGTACCTAAGAAGTCACTGAACAAGGATAAATTTCACCAAAATCCTTCTGCAAAATCACACAAAGCTTCCCAAAAAGCTCCGTAAGTGCTCAAATATGCCACTCACAGTGACGTGAACCCTTTTCTGACACTGCGGCGAAAATCTCGGCAAACACCGAACCAAAAGGGCCATTGCCATTTTGGTTGGTTTTCTCGGCCAGATTTTTCCCATTCCACTTTCTGGCGCGGAAGGACGCCCGGGAAGAAGCGCATTTGATCAAATAAAGCACCCAAAGCACTTTAAAAATTCCGTCTGAAAAGCGCAAGTGTCCTGGACATTCCGGCGGTGGTTCTTGGCAAAGAGACGAGGGATAACGAGCATCCATCAGCGCAAAGGGGGGGCTGCCTGTGTATTTCAAGTGCTGCGCCTCACCCATCAACTGCAGACGAGTTGGAGCTGTGTGTGTGTGCAGCAGGACGAGAAACCATTTTCCGTTCCATAAATTATAAATAGGAGAAAAATGTGTACTTTTCAGCTTCGGGCGCCCCAAGCGACCCCCCTCGCCCTTCAAGAGCCTGTTTTGGGGTGATACCCACACGAGTCACGGATAAAAATCAGCTTCAAGTGCCTGCTCATTTATTCATACACACAAACACACATTAAGTGCCGGCATGCCGGCGTTACTCGGAGAGTCCAGATTTGTTCCGCTGTCAACGGGACTCACTTATCTCCCGATGCGCCCCCCCTGCTCCACGCGTGCACGTTCCCGTAATTGAGTTTGGCAATTTGCGATAATTATTCGGATAATTAGATTTACTACCCTGCTGTCCGACGGCGAAGGGCGCTTCGCATTACGGTCCCATCCGGAGCGCTGGAGTAGCCCTTCCGCTGCAGCTGGGGCCGGGAAATTAAACTACGAATGAAAGGATGCGTGTAAAAGTGTGTAATGGGATTTCCACTGTTGCTTCCTTTCGGCCGACGACGAGGAGTAGTAGCAGGACGACGTCCTGGAGCCTTAACGTTCTGGAAATAGAAAGGAGTAAAATCAATTTGGGGAGCGCGCCCCATCTGGGGGCCGCTCGGATGGGCAAGCACCTGGAAAAATCGTGGAACCAGAGTGACCAGCGTGGAGGTGGGGCAAAAAGGTTTTACAACTTATTTCCAGCGCCACTCAGCAGCTCTCCGGACATAATGGATGACCCCGATAGCCAATGACCTAGTAAATCTAATTACGTGTGGGGCTCCCGGTGCACGCGGGGGAGGCGCGCATTTAATCCGGATTGGATTGGGCAAGTGTCTGTCCCCTCGGCTTGTTCGTATTCGGAAGGGACATGGCGCAGGTGTTGGCGTGTGAAAGGTGGATCGGGTCCTGAAATTGATGGGGTAACTGAGAAATTGATTTTTCTCTGGGTGAGAACCAAGCTTCCCATGCGCCAGTGCCAACGCACACCGCGGGTTTGGTTTTCTAGCTTCGGTACGTGCCTGAACCCATTTTTGTATTGGTATCTTGGTACATCGTACCAGCGCACCACGACACTCTCGGCTCGCCCCATCGGTTTTGTGTCTGGCACTCACCCATGGCATGAACACAGCGTGCCGTGGTACGTGTCGTGGTATTGAACCCGTTTTGTACCACCAGCGCGTACCACGGCACGTACCTCGGCTCGTGACGAGTGAAGCACCTTGGCTCATATACCGGGTTCATGCCATGGGTGAGTGCCAGACACAAAACCGACGCGGCAAACCGAGAGTGTCGTGGTGCGCTGGTACGATGAACCAAAATACCCTCGGTTCGTGTGAGTCGGGTACGGGTGTAAACCGAACAAAGCAGGCGCAAAGCAAACCCGAGATACAAGTGAACCGCGTGTACCGCACGGTGCAGGGAAGCTTGGTGAGAACAAAGGTATCGATTGGTTTGGATTGTCCACAAAACATTCTACTTTACCTATACGAGATCAACTCAAAACTTCACAGAAGAATAGGTACTGATAAAGCAAAACGTCAAAAAGATTACAGGTTTCAAGAATTTCAAGCTTCCTAATATATTTGCAGGTCTTACGTCAGACGTAGTCAACGTTAGAAAACAAATGATTTAATAAGGAAGGTATCAGCAAGATTCTTGAAATATCGTCAACTCTTTGATAGTCTTTTGAGCGTTCTGGAGAGATTCTCCTGATCGTGTTTGAAACAAGCGGTTTTCTTGGAATTTAAAAAAGAAAAATAAGTCGCTTACATCTGAGAATTTTGCAACAAACAGAACGAACTCACTGTCCTTACTTGCGCTTGTCGAAGCCATTTTTATTGACGTTTATTCATATTGATTTCCTTTGGCTGCGAACTGCGACATTGCTGATGGTTTCGCTTTTGTCGGATGCTGAGCCAGCACATTGTGGTGAGCACATCTTGGCTTCTGGAGATGTTGCTTCCACCCGAACCTTACTCCGCTAACGACGTACCTTAACAGACTAGACGACGTCTTCTTCAAGTTTGTGGAAAATCGATAGAAGGGTGATTTTTGCATATTTAATGCCCCAGCTCGCCCCGACTGTGTCGATAAGTAACAAATTAATTTTGGGAAAACGCTGCTCGGATATTGAAGGTGCGTGATTGATTAAGCCTTTTAAAATGGGGTGTGGTGACTGAAAATAGAATTTATTAAATTAACACGCAACATTCGCGCGAGCGCAACGCGCTCGCAAAAAGTGATATACTCCAAATTTAATGAAGATCGATGATTGTTTGATGCCTCATTCGGCGCGCAGATAATGAGCATCCCATTAGGACTGACACCGCGAATCCCGCGAATCAAAATGTGCCATCGCCTAATTGGAGGTTCGATACGACCCCCCTCCCCCTTCCATTTTCAACCCAACACTTCAAACGGGGATCGAGGGCTAATCAGTTTCGAATTTTAATCTAAACCCGCTCGGGAATTATGCCTATTTGGAGCTTATTTAAATTTCATCCAAGTTCAATTCAATTTAAATCCTGCTAAGCCCGGGACCATTTTGTGAGGGGTGAGGGGGCGGATTTGGCACCAGTCTGGCGGGCGCGAGCGATGATTTTTAGCATAATTAAAGCCGTTGCGCAGCGTACAATCAGCATGAGCTCCAAAACACCCCCACCCACACACACACTAGAAGTGGGGCCCAATGACAATAGAGGTTCAAGAGGGGCCGGCAATCAAACGCCCCTCTCGCAGCCATTAGAGCGCCCTCGGTGCATGCAGTCTAGTTTGTTTCGAACGCAAATAAAGTTAATTAAAAATACATTAAACGATGATTAAATTTTAAAAGAGAGAATCATTATTACATTTTAATATCGTTATACACAATTTAATTATTGTCATTTTTCTTGTGCCATCGCCTCGAACCAGCTCTCGGCAGCAGTGGCAGTAGTTTTGTAGGGCGGCAGCGCCCGAAATCATGCAACAGGAAGGACACCAACTAGCACACCCGACTAAACTCGGAAATTGTGCGGTGTCACCCATGGTTTTACGAGTGTGTGGTGGGAGTGCGGAATAAAATTTGAATAATGCAGTCATGTGCATAATAGTCTGATGAATATGTACCACCCCCGCTTCCCCGCAGTACCAGCAGCAGCTCGAAGTTGGACCAGCAGCAGGGCTGCCAGCAGGCAGATAAATAGCCCAAAAGACTCGGAAGCTGCAGCCGGAGAGATATGCAGATGTACCAGTACCGGGCATGGGGAGCTATAAAATGGTCATTACATTATGTTTTTTGGAAGCTGGGGCAGGGAGGGAGCCTTGCGTGTCTGGTGGGACTTGTTCCATTAGTCATGTTGGGGTGGATTTTCTTCCGATTTAAATGGTTGCCAACTCTTGGTGTTGTGTGGTGTAGGGTGCAGTTTAATCTAGCTGGATCTGTTTGGTACGCTGGGTCGTAATTTAAGAGTGGAATAAAATTACATTAAAAGTGCGCTAAATATTTGCACAAATAGCTTTTCCGAAGCCTCGTGCAATGTAACTCAATAGAATCCCCTTTGAACATCTGGTACCGTAAAACGGGGTGACTGTGATAGCCGGGGTGACTTTGATAGGTTTTCGATTTTTCCGCAAAATGAAGAGTACAATTAAAATACGTAAGGAATGGTTCAGAAACATACTGACCGTGGTAGAAAAGTGTTCAAAGTACCTCAAGAAGAACTTTTCATAAAATTTTGACAAGTTTAAAAAGTTAGTTAACTATAGTTAAGAAAAGGTTGATGAAAGCCATTATTTTAAACTTCTCAAAGTGTCATGATTTTCTCAATGAACATGATTTTTAATCGGAAAACGGAATGCATTTTCGGATTCTTTGGACAATTTTCCACTAGGAGAAGGTTAAAAAAGTTTGTAAAAAATGAATAATATGTGTTTTTGAAACACAATAATAAAAACTCTCTTGATTTATAGGCAATTTCAGTTGAACAAATTTCATGTAAAATGTGAAAACTTGTGATTTGTGCTTTGAATTCAGTATAAAATGCAATATAAATCGATAATTTTATAAACAAAACTAGTTTTAACAAATTTCAGGCAAAATTCCGACTTTTTAACAATTTTACCTAAAATTTATAAGTATTTTGCTTAAAAGCTTACACACTTAGTTAACTTAATATAAAAATTGATTTTTTTTTTCTTAAAAACTATATCAGCTACTTTAGTGATGCTACATTTAACGTACAAATGAAGTTTGAACATCTTAAATATGATTTTAACAAGAAAAACTATGACTATCAAAGTCACCCGGGAATTCAAACTAAGAATTTTTAACGTCACTATTTTTCTAAACGCTATTGAAAAACCTTACCTGTTGGAAAATATTCTAAAAACAAATTGAAATCCTATCAAAGTCACCCCGGTTTACGGTAACTTTATTACGAATTTTAACACTAACAGAAGCTAAGTTGTTTCTGAAATACACACTATTCCTAATTTAAGTAACTGAGAAGTCTTCTATACTCACTGAAGCTTTTTAGGTAGTTCCGAGGACAAAATTATATGGTAATCCAGGAGTCCTTGGATAACCCAGGTCATCACAATAAATCATCTGAATAGTTTACCACACTCTCCACAGCTATACGGTTATGTCCAAGTAAAATTTTTTCCAGGAGTTATACAAGAGCTCTTCAAGATAGCTACAGCATAGCAGTTTGGACCGCGGTAGGATAAAATTCTCTTCAAAACTTCTTCAGGAGTTTGGAAGAGTACTTGAAGAGAGTTTTATCCTACCGCGGCCCAAACTGCTATGCTGTAGCTATCTTGAAGAGCTCTTGTAGAACTCCTGGAAAAGATGTTACTTGGGTGGTCCAGGGTTGAAATCTGACGACCTTTTGTGTGTTAAAACGCTGATCAGCAGATCTTGAATTCAATAAGTCCTTGGGCGACCTGGAATATCACAACATATCAACTAAGCAGTCTACCATATTATCTGATGCTTTGCGGGTGTGATCCTTAGCCAGTATCCTACAACTTTTTCAAAAGCTGTTAGCTTATCTGGCTTATTTCGTAATTCCATTAGCTTGACAAGTTTTGGTCGATCTACGTTCCTTTTTTTAATTTCCATTATGAGCTAATAATGCTTTTCTGCCTGTTCCAAGGATCCCGCTAATGTTTAAATTATGAACGAGTCAACCTTATCTAAACTCCCCACCACAATGCAACGAGCAAGTCCTGATCTATCACTGTCATGGCACCAATTGCCGCCGCATTTCCTCTGAATAATCCTCCACCCGCAACCGTCAAAGGCAATCACCTGAGTGCACTTGGTCATAAAAATGCTCCCGTTCCAAGAGGTGTACCTCCAACTTTGGAGCCAGCAGCTAGAGAAGGGAAATTTGCAGCCCCACAATAAACATGACAGCACCGAGTCAAAACCCTTTGACGCTCCGAGGTGCGGTGGTAAGCTGGGTCTAGAATTTAAATTAATTAGAAAATTGCATGCTCCGGACCGGTAGCGGGCGTTCCGAGTTCACCGAAACATTGTGATTCCTCCTTTTTAAGGGGGGTGGTGAGCTCAAGTGGACTGACCACTAGGCTGGCTCGTCTTTGTATGGATAATTTAAAAAATGATCAAAGTTTTTTTATGCCTTCTGAGCCTAAAAACAACCACCTGAAATTTGGGAGCGATTGGTTGCATCCACACTTTATGCATTGCATTTAAATTTTGTATGGGAATTAGTATGGAAAACCCTTTTTTTAACAGTTTGATTTTTATCATTTTTATTTTCCACTAAATTTTTCAAACCAACACAATAGCGTTAAAATTGAGAAAATTCTCTAAAACTTTCCCTAAGAAAGTATTGTGCTATCTTGATCCTATCAAAAGATACAGCGTCCTCAAAACTGGTCTAAAACGTATTTTTGCTCGGAAATCACGTTTTAGACCAGTTTTGAGGACGCTATATCTTTTGACAGGAGCATGATAGCACCATACTTTTTTCTTGAAAGTTTTAGAGAATTTTCTCAATTTTAACGCTTTTGAAAAATTTAGTTGAAAATTAAAATGATAAAAATGAAAATGTAAAAATAAAGTGTAAATCCTAATGACCACGTTGAGTTGGGTGTATAGGACTGTTTTGCCTTCCTCACTGAGGTAAGGCTATAATCCTGCTCTAAACATGAACTTTTTATTAAAAGCTCAAAGACCCACCTTCATGTATACATGTCGACTCAGAATCGAAAACTGAACAAAGGTCTGTGTGTGTGTATGCGTGTGTGTGTATGTGAGTGTGTATGTATGTATGTGACCAAAATTCTCACTGAGTTTTCTCAGCACTGGCTGAACCGATTTTGATCAAACCGGTTGCATTCGACTTGGTTCATGGTCCCATACATCTCTATTGAATTGTTTGAAGTTTCGATAACTAGTTCAAAAGTTATGTATAAAAATGTGTTTTCACATAAATCCGGATCTCATTTATATGTATGTAAACGATCCATCATCCGACCCATCGTTGTTAGGTAATCGAAAGACCTTTCCAAAAAGTCCACATCATTGAAGATCTGGCAACCCTGTCTCGAGTTATGACCACTTAAGTGATATTTATGTACTTTTTTGAAGCCGGATCTCACTTAAATGTATGTAAACGATGCCCGGATCCATCATCCAATTCATCATTGGTTAGATAATCGAGAGACCTTTCCAACGAGTCCACAACATTGATGATTTGGCAACCCTGTCTCGAGTTATGACCACTTTAGTTATATCTGTGTACTTATTTTTCTGGATCTAAAAAAATAGCTGGCAAACTACTTATATTAAAAATGAGGAAGGCATCAACCACATAGGTTGATTAAGTTAGTTTTTTATTATGGCCCTACCAAGGAGAATTTGACCTTATAGCTCACTATTGCACTTCTCTATAGATTGTAGTAGAAGTAGCTGTAGAATGAAAAGGTTCTCATAAAATTTATTTAGTCGACTCAACTGATATTGATTGGCATCTTCCATGTCTTAAGGTAGCAACCATAATGAGTTAAGATTAACCCTGAAATTCACCATACTAATACGCTTCGTAGGGTTATATTTAAGTCTCGTTTGCTTAGATCAGCAAACTGTTATACTAACATACTTCTGAAGAGAAACCTGGAGAAGATGCCGATTATTCAACTCTCTATCCTTAGAAACGTGTTAGTTAGGTAGAAAGGCCGAATCGAATTTTAACAGAAATGGCCAGAAATGAATAGATACTGTAATAGCAATGTTATTAAAATGTTGTGTCCAAATGAGATACTTTGAACCCGCTGAATCAACAAAATCTTCTCTCAGTATCTCTTTAAAAAATATTTTATTCCCATATTGTTTAGAACAGTTCTATTTATGGAGCGCAAGGGTAATGCAGTACGGCTTTGTCTTGAATACCAAGCTACCAGAGCAAGGCTCAAGACGCATCCCAGAAATATCCGAACGCAATAAATGTGATCGGTGGAACCAAAGTAACGTGCCGGTTGTATGTATAGGCGGTGTGCGATCATTTCTTTTGGCCGTCCGGGAGTCATATGGATGACGCTGCAAGAATAAGTTGTCTCTGTACACTTACTGTGTGTTTCGCTCAGTATTTGTACAGAGCCAAATTAGAAGGCTAAAAGACTTGATCACACACTCATACTTCCTCAAATGGCCCTTCGCTGACTTAGTTTCCGTCCTTTATATCTTCTTCTATGACTCCTAGTCGACCTATCCACCTAAAATTTCATTATTTTTCTTCTAAAATTTGCGTCAGATTTCACCGATAAAGACCGATTAGATTAAATTAACAAAAAATATTTTAGTACGGTAAAAAGAGTAACGCAGAAAACGTCATTCAAGTCACCTCTGTCCCAAGTTCTTCAAGCGTAGCAAATTCGAATCCTCGCAATGCTTCCCTCAACCAGGTAAACCCAACTCCACGCTCCAGTACGTCACAACCAGAAAACTGCTCCACTGCACACACACTCACCGTTATCAAGATTAAATGTATCTGATGTCGTACACGATATTTTACAAAACTGGGTTGCCAGCCCGGAGTCCAGAGAGGTCCGTTTTTTCCCCTACATCATCCGTCCGCATCGATCCGCTTGTTGTCCGGGGCGGATCACCACAGACCGAGTCCGGGAACCGGCATTTTCAATTGCAACGACCCCGCTGATGGACGGTAGATTGACGGGTTGACATCGGGCTCGTCCGCCCCCCGAAAGGGGGCGGTAGGCTTATAGCGCCCCCTTCCGAATCGAAAGCCAGCGCACGTGGGTTCGCAACACTTTTTTACGTTCTGCTATTGATTGTTGTTTTGCGCCAACTTGGAAGGCTTCCCTGCGACCTGGAAACGCCTTTTTTGTGCGTAATCCTCGAAACGGTGATTCAAGGGCGCTACAGCGAAAAAAAAATGTCGAGTTTGGCGCCCCTCGCGTCACGGAGAAAAGGATCAACCTGGGAGGCACCGAGTCGCGGGACACTAAGCTGTCGTAATTACGGGTGATTTGTCTGGTGTGGCGGTGTTTGTGCTGTCCCGAGGACGACAGGAATAAAGTGGGAGTCCCTCGCCGGCGGCGGCGACGAGCTTGGTCCAAAGTCGAGTTTGGAGCGACCAGATTTGCATTCCTAGAGGGTGTCTCAAAAGCTGGTCTGATCTACTACTGTCGTTGGTTCGCTGGTGGACACGATGTATTGCCATGGCAATTAATCATCGCTCAGCGCTGCTGCTGCGGCGGAGTATAAATTGTGTCGCTGCAGTTGATTAATACCTTCAGGGGTTGGGAAGCAGTTATCTTACGACCAACCCCCCCTTGTTGTGACCGACGAGGGGGAGCCCATTTTGACGAACTGCGAAATGTTGCAACTTCAGAGCGAGCAGGACTTATCTCTGGGGCAAACTTTAGTATCATTTGAATGGAGATTGCATTGTTTGTAGGTGAAATAGTACTGGGATTTTGAAAAATGATCATTAAGTTGCTTGGTGACCAATTTGCAAACAGTCACGAACGCAGCTGGGGAGCTTTGGAATTGTAATTGCGTTTCGCCTTCCTCACTGAGGTAAGGCTATAATCCTGCTTTTTATTAAAAGCTCCTAGACCCACCTTCATGTATACATATCGACTCAGAATCAAAAACTGAACAAATGTCTATGTGTGTATGTGAATGTGTATGTATGTATGTGACCAAAATTCTCACTGATTTTTCTCAGCACTGGCTGAACCGATTTTGATTGAACCAGTTGCATTCGGCTTGGTTTAGGGTCCCATACATCGCTATTGAATTGTTTGAAGTTTCGATAAGTAGTTCAAAAGTAATGTATAAAAATGTGTTTTCACAAATATCCGGATCTCAATTATATGCATGTAAACGATGTCCGGATCCATCATCCAACCCATCGTTGGATAGGTAATTAAAAGACCTTTCCAATGAATCCAAAACATTGAAGATCTGGCAACCCTGTGTCGAGTTATGAGCACTTAAGTGATATTTATGTACTTTTTTGAAGCCGGATCTCACTTAAATGTATGTAAACTATGTCCGGATCCATCATCCGACCCAGCGTTGGTTAGGCAATTGAAAGGCCTTTCCAAAGAGTCCAAAACATTGAAGATCTGGCAACCCTGTCTCGAGTTATTACCACATAAGTTATATCTGTGGTAATTGAAAGGTCTTTCCAATGAGTCCAAAACATTGGAGATCTGACAACCCTGTCTCGAGTTATGACCACTTAAGTAATATTTATGTACTTTTTTGAAGCAGGATCTCACCTAAATGTATGTAAATTATGTCCGGATCCATCATCCGATCAATCGTTGGTTAGTTAATTAAAAAGCCTTTCCAATGAGTCCAAAACATTGAAGATCTGGCAACCCTGTCTCGAGCTATGACCACTTAAGCGATATTTATGTACTTTTTTGAAGCCGGATCTCACTTAAATGTATGTAAACTATGTCCGGATCCAACATCTGACCCACCGTTGATTAGGCAATTGAAAGGCCTTTCCAAAGAGTCCAAAACATTGAAGATCTGGCAACCCTGTCTCGAGTTATTACCACATAAGTTATATCTGTGTTTTTTTCTGGATCTAAAAAAAGCTGAAATGTTTGTCCAATCCACTCATATTACCCATTTTTGGTAAAAAGTGAGGAAGGCATCAACCACATAGGTTGATTAGGTTAGTTTTTTTTACGATTAATGCTTTTACATTGAAAAAAGAGCTTTCTAAAACAAATTTGTTAACTTTAAAAAAAGTGAATCACTGTAACAGCAATTTTTTATTTCTTGGAATGAATGACAAAGTGTTAAATTCTTCTAATTCAATGAAGTCAGTGTTGCCAGTTCTTAAATTTAAAGATTTCATCACCGCTTTTTCCGAAAACAACTCATCCTCCTTCCTTTGTGACAACTCAAACCCCTCAAAAAGTTAGATTTATTAAGATGGATGTTGTTTCGCTCTAAAGAATCCTGTCATCCCTCTGCGAGCATCACCTTGGCAACCGTGCGCTCATCTTAGATCTGAATCCGAGTAGCACTCATCCGAAAACAAACAACAATTTTCAGATTTTTTAGAGGGGTGTAGGTTGCGACCATCTAGATTCCTAAAATAACCTGCTAAGATTCAAATTTATATGAGTTAATTTACATTGCTCGAAAGCATACCTCAAACTCGAGTTTGGTTGAGCAGCACCAAAATCAATTCCAATTTGGCTCCGACAAACGCCCGGCATGTCACATCGCTTGAGAGGTTTCCCAGGGAAAAGTATGATTTCCCAGCATCCCAGCAGGACGAAAAAGGTAGCCATGGTGATGATCACGGTTGCTCAAGGAAACTCTCAAGTTGTTTGTGCTCTCTGGGATGGCTTTGACGAGTGGGGAGGGGACTTTTGTGAAGTGAGTTATGAAATCAGAGATCGTCATCGTTTGCAGGACTAAAAAGTGAGTTTGGGTTCGGTTTGGGTTGGGGTGTGGTAAATGCTTCAAAGGATTATTTCGTTGCCCGGTTGCCCTGGCGACGGTGTTAAGATTTTGTGCGAGATGAAAAGTATAGCACAACAACTTCTTCACGTGAAGCTGTCAAGGTTTGAAATGCTATCGTGGGCACAGAATCTGGAGGAAAATTTGTTGCAACGCAAGTGACTTCTGATAAGGTCGGAACACCTCCAGCTAATTCACAACCCATAAACATTCCGGCACGGAACGAACTTCCGGTGGGGAAGAAAAAAAAGGCAAAGGAGACTCCACAAATTGTACCTCTAAATTGTGTCGCCAACACAAACACCACATCCCTGCATATGTGTGGCGTGCATTCTCCGTGCCAAACTGGGTGGATTTCATTTCCGGCCATTCCTCAACCCCCCACCCACCTTAAGAGAAAGGACACAAATGGAGCCACTTTCTTTGCTCTGAGGCGGTCGACCACGACAAAGACGGCGAAGCCGTGTCCGGGCAAAAAGTGAATAATTGACATTTTTATTAAGTTTACACTTTATGAATGTTTATTGAGTTTGCATGTGAGAAGTGCCGTAAATTTTATGGTTTTATGCTTTTGTTGGGCGAGAAAATTGCTCACTCGCGAAAAACAGTGCCGGAGACAAATGGGCGAAATGTTGCTTCGCCTTTTATGTTTATTAAAAAAGGAAGAAAGAGGGATAATAAAGGGTCTGATGTGAAGTCCACGCAAGGGAGGGTAAGTTACAAAAGAATTACACTCTTCGGGGTTTAGTGCTAATTTTCACGAATCCCGGGCGCGCACCGAGAAGGGGGTGGAGTGGAAATTCCGTACCAAAATTACTCACTGAAACGAACGGAATTAAAAAAGATGGACGCGAAAAAAGCCCCTTGGGACTGACCAAAACCAAGGCTGATGTTGGGGCACAAGCTGAAATGGAGGGGGGATGAATAATGAAAAAAGCCAAGTGAAATTTGCAAGTTTCGTAATTGTTTCGGCGTTGATTTTTCTTCCCACTTTTCTTAATTCAGAAAATTAATTTCTTTCATTTAGCCGGGTGGGCTCATCCGAGATGGGAGGGGGCACTTTTTTTCTCGCACTTTCCTCCGTTTTACAACTGTCATTCTTCATTACACGTGCCCATTTATCGTGGTGCCTGTGCTGTGCTGAGGCGGAAACTGTTTCTTTGTTTCGGGATTAATTCTTGTTTCATATTAAAGAATAATTAAGCACGCAAAAAGATTTCTTTTGCTTGCTAAATTTTAAACAAAAACACTTAAATATTTCAAAATTTTGTTTGTGTCCAATATATTTGAAAAAAAAGCAAACAAAAATTCAAAGAGTATGTGCCCTTTTTTAATCCAAATGGGCACATCATAAAAAACCTTGTTACATTTCTTGATTAAAAAAACATTTCCAAGTTAAGTGCCCTTTCAAACAATTGGGCACTCTTTTGAAAAATGGGGGCTCATTTCCTGAAATGTTGTGCACTGCTTCCAGTCATTGAGTCTGTTATGGATTTTTTTTTCTTTTTTCCAAGAAAGGGCTGCTTTTTTCATTTTTGAGCCCTTTTTCAATTTTTGGGTACATCCTTTTAAAAATGGGCAATTTGTGCTACCGTTGTTGAAAATTTATAAAACTCTCGAAAAGTGCACTTTACAACAAAATCACAATTGTTAAATGAAAAATACAAAGAAATAATCACCAAAATAATCAGAAATCATTAAAAATTACTTAACCGCCAAAGGAGAACCACCAGATTTTAACAAAGTAAATCCATCACCCCTCTTCCCCCCCCCCACTCGTTACCACAGTGCCAACCCAGAAAAGTTTTTAATTTACTCCCAGCCCCCCATAACCACCCCTCCCCTTTTACGACACCGCAAAACAAATCTCCCAAAGTGCGATGCGAATTAAAAATGCTTTCAAGTTTTGCGCTCCAGCTTTTTTGGCACACCATCAACCGGGCCACTTTCTGGGAAAGGGGGAACTATATCCTGTCGGCAAGGTGTGTGAGGGGCGGGAATTGTGGGCAAATTTGAATAATTTTTAATTATTGCAATTATGAGCGAAAGTTGAAAAGCGGAGGGAAATTACACTTTTGTCAGCGGTTTCCCTCCGCGACTGCTGCTGGTTGAGGTGAGTTATGAGCTTTTTAATGATTTTTTAAGCTGTCAGCTGGCTTGGCTGTGTAATTTCTGACACAAATGAGTCTATTAGGGGATTGTCACGACGTTTAGATGGGAGTGTTGTGTTGTGGTTTATGGGGAACTGTAAAATATGATTATTTAGCAATCGTAAAGTGGCTTAGAAGCTTTTAAAGTACGTAAATCTTTTTACATCAAGCTATATTTGAAGTAAATTCAAATTTCATCAGCCAAAAGCCCTCTCACAATGGCTCACCTGAAAAAGTTTGCATCAACCCGAGCGTTAGCAAAAAAATCTCTCCCAAAAACTCCATCCAACTTCTAAACCAATTTCAAAACAATTTCCCACCATTTATCTCCGACACGCTACCAAAGCTCTCGGCGCGCTTCCAAGGTATGCACACGGCAGTTCAAAATCCTCGTCGCTGAATAAAATTAAATTGAATTTAGAATTTTACTTGATCCAGCTTACACTGTGTGCACTCCTCGTTCGGGACTTTTTTTTCCACCAAAACGAAACACAAAAAAAAATCCACCAAAATCATTGTAAACTTGCAAGCAGCGCCGGGGACCATCGCCGAAAAATTCCAAACACATACTGGAAAAGGGGGGGTGACCCCTAAGCTCCCGCGGGAAATGCAATCCGCGTTGGCCTTTTCCTCTGGTGAACTGAAATGCACCCACATTTTAGCAGCCAGATCGGGGTAAAAAATAGTGCCCGGTTGGCGCGCTACCAGGGAGTTGAGATTTTTATACTGGTTTTAAAGGGGAGAGGGACCAGTTTTTGGGCACTTTTTGGAGATGAACAATTCGAAAAACTCTTTTCAAGCTGTTGGAGCGTGGAGATTCAATGTTTGATCAGGTGTCCAAACTTTGAAAGTAAAAGCACACAATTTAATGAAAATGCTCATTTTTAAAAGGGCACATGAACGAGTCACAATGTTCTGAACAGCTAAGAAAAAAAAGATAACATTTTCATAACAAGTGCTCAATGTTCTAAAAAAGGTACACATTTTTGTACGGTTTAAAAAGGACACCAAGTATAAAATATAATTCGTGAGCAAATAGAGCACTATTTTTTAATACTTATGAAAAAGCACGCCTTTTTTAAAGATAAATAAAGGGCACTAAATATCATTACAAGTGTACAACATTTTCGAAGAAATGTACAGATATTATGAGAAATGCACAACTTCATACAAAAAGAGCGCACATTTTTCGAAGAATTGTGTAATCTTAAAAAAAATGAAGGGCACCAAATATCATAAGACACAATTTTGGGATAACTGTAGCACTGCTTGGTGCATAAAGAGTTCACATTTTTATATGAACAGTATTTTTTATGATATCTTTTATCTTATACTTTTTATGAAAAGGCAAAGATTTTTGAAAGATAATTAATGAAAAATTAAATTCGAAACTTCGTACAAACAGTGCCCAATTTTGAAAAGAAGGGACACAAGTAGGGCACAAAATTTTGGTACCAATGCAGCACAGTTTGGTGCAAAAAGATCCCACAATGCCCAACTTTTTGAACAAATAAACCGTTTTGCACAATTTTGCACTAAAAGAGCACAAATTTTTAAATAAGACGCATAGGTTTTAAAACTAAATAAAGGGCACTTAATTTCAAACAAGGGCACAAAATTTTATAAAAAGTTTTTAGTACAATCTGGAGGAAAAAGTGCTCGCATTTTTATGAGAAGTGTAATTTTTTCATGAGAAAGGCTTTTTTATAGAATCTCGATCCCGAAAAAAGCACAAAATTTTGGTAGAATTTCAATGTTTGTATGTGAAAAGCACAAATTGTGCTGCACAATATGTTAAAAAAATCTCAAATTTAAAATGCACATTTTTTTGAAATATATAAGAGTGCACCTAATTTTATAAAAAATGCACAACATTTTCAATAAATTTAGCAGTTCTAATGAGAAAATTACAATTCCGTGAAAAGGGCACAAATTTTTAAAAGAGGCACAATTTTTTAAAAAAATAAATAGAGGGCACCTTATTTTGAAAAAAAGGCACAGATTTTTCAATGAATTTTTCAACACATTTTATTGCAAAAAGAGCTCACATCCTTATGGCAAGTGTTATTTTTTGTTGAAAAAGGCATTTTTGATAAATAAAAAAGGCACTTTATCTCGAAAAAAGAGCACAATTTCGTGCAAGCTCACATTTTCCTAAGAGGCACTCATTTTATGAAGATAAATTGAAGGCACTTAATTTCAAAAGAAGGGCACACAAGTTTGTAAGATTTTCCCGGTCTAAGTGAGTAAAGCACGATTTGTCGAAAAAGAGCCCATATTATTATTCGAACAAGGCCACCAAATTTCAAAAGACGAGCCTAAAATTTCGTCAAAACTAAAACTATACGACAATCTCTGGCCCACCTACCCTACCCAGCATGCCGGGGGTGGGACCCGTCCAGCTTCCTGTCCCATTACTAGAGGGCGCCATGACCCCGAGACACCATGACTCGCTCCGCGTCGTCCGCGCGAAATGTATGGAGGGCTGATAGCGTTCATTTGCATAAAAATACGTGTATGTTACAGTGAATATCAAATTTAAGTTTTTTTTTCTCTCCTGCTCGTTTGCAACGCCGGCCGCCCCCAAACGAATTCAAATCTTGCCCTGTTTGGCTCCGACTACAAGCGACGTTGGGAGGGGAGAACTAAAAAAACATCGTCGGTTGTCCTTTCCGGGGCGACGTTGCTGCTGCTGACTCAGCACAGCATCCAGGGCTACATTGTTTTTCTACCAACCCCACATCCAGAACGTGTCTTTTATGGCTCTGTTACGGAACGTTAATGAAAATCTCGCATTTTAAAAAAAGCAGCGCGCAATCTCGGAGGACGATGGACGCTTTCATTATGAGTTGTTGCTGGGAACCGGCTTTGGGAGGAGTTCAACCTGCTGTTAAACTGTCTCTGCCCCGGATGGTGCAGCAGGTTTGGGGGGCCGGTCAATCGACCGGAAATGGATGTTGGGGGAGGGGGTTATTGTCACGAACATGTTTGGATTCAAATTGAAGCGTTTGGGACGGTTCAATACCAATAATATTCTAAAATCTGATCATTTGCATAACAGTTGGGCGTTTAGGCACATCATTGGAAGTTTGGGCACCTGTTTAGAAATTTGTGCAACCTTCGAAATAATTTGTGCTACAATTTCCCGGAAACTTGGGACCTTCTCTGGAATTTGTATGCGATATATCAAAGTTGAAAGCCACTTTAGAAGTGTGTGCAATGCAGTATCGTTTGGGCACTTCTTAAAACTACTTTCCTTGAAGCTTGTTGTACTACTCTGAAAGTTTGGAAACTTCCCTGGAAGTTTGGGCACCAAAAATTTCATTTCTGGTCATAATTGCGCCCTTGAAAAATATGTGCCCTTTTTTGGGCACATCTTTAAAAAATGGGCACTGGAAGTTTTTCACTACCCACAAACCAATGTAAACAGTTTCCCCCTCTGCAAAGCTAAAGAACACCCCGCTAAATGACCGGTAAATGCTCCGACGCGGTGCACTAATTACACGCCCCATCCTGCCCTGGTGGTCCAAGCTAACCTAACCTGCAATAACATCGTGTCGTGAACACGCGGGTCGTCGTCGTTGTACGTTATGATTAAGGCAAATATTTGCATAACCAAATTGTTGCACATCGCCCAGGACCAGCCGCCGCCGTTTTTGCCGAGGCGCTACACGCAAAGCTCGTGTTCGCGAGTTTACTCCTCCTGGTTGAGCAATTTATTTCCATGTTTATTTAAAGATGCTATCACCACCGGCCACGTCATCTTCGCGCCAAGACCGCACCGCCAGGTGCCCCGGGGGTGATAATGGAATTAACGGTGGACTTTAAGAGGGCCCTCACTATGAAGGAGCAAACAATGCCCATTAGTGGTGAGGCGCCGAAAGTGACGCTTTTTGTACGGCGCTTAAAGCTCGCGCCGGCGAAAATGAGTGCCTTAAAAGCAGGACAATGAGCTCAATCCTTTCATGCTGGCAAGGACGCGCTGTAAGGGAAGGGCTCTCCCGAAGGTGCTCTTAATTATTCATTATTCAGGGAAAATTTCAATTCATTTAGATCTTCGAGGGGGGACCAGCCCAAAGTTAATCCTTGTCTTGGTGAAGAATTTGTTGTTATCCTGAGCGAAGCAGGAAAGAAGCGTTCGCGACTTGGAGCCCTTTCGCGGGGTGGGCAAATTTGAAAGCATTTCGCTGTACAGTTCCATCATTTTCGCAAGGAAGCAAGCCACTTTGGCGCAGCAGCGCCTTGGTGAATTATAAATGCATAATATTTTAACTCGTCTGGAAAATTGCAACAAGGAAGCCCCGACATCTTCACGACAACACCGACAGCACTTGGCGAATGTAAATCATGGAAAAATCCTTTGCTTTCGCCACCCTGAAACGAGTTCGCACTCCAGGCTTGTGTATCGGTTTTCATGAATTTTAATTTCGTATTAATTACGCTCAGAGATGAAAGAGCAACCCAGCAGCGCCTTCAATGGGAAAAGGATGGTTACGGCAGTGATGTCAGCGCTGCTGGCTGCGGAGAGGTCAGCCGAGGGTGTAATTAAACATTAATGCGATGCTTCTTTGCCTAATCAATTTGAGTGAATTGCAAATTTCGGAAACCGAAATGGATTCAACTATGTGTGTGTGTGTGCCAGCGCGTAAGTGTGCTCTCGACATGATTTACAAAATGTCTGACTAATTTGCTTACCTTTCATCACCCACTCGAGCAGCGCCATTGGGGGGGGCAGTTGATTGGTACTTAATGTTGATGTGTTCATTGGCGGTACTTGATTTGTGAATTCTACGGAATCGAGTGTTTATTGGCATTAGCATGAGCTAACGTGGAGTTGAAAACGGAATTAAGTTTCATCCATTTCGAAATAATGCTGCGAAATGCAGTAGATTTTTTGATGACTCGTAGAAATTTACTTTTATCGCCAACAGATGGCAGGAAAAGTAAAATAGCAATCTTGCTTACAAGTTTTAACAAGTTGCAAGTGTAATTTTGAAGTTGCATGCAACAAATAAGTACTTGTAATTGCTGGCTTGACATTTTTTTTGTGGGGAGGATCTTCTAAAATTTGATCAGGTTTTCTATTGATAGAAAAAAAAATATTAAAATCAACTAACAATACAGTTGATTTTTTAATCAATTTTTATTCTAAATTGAAATGCTTTGCAGAATTTCGGATCTACTCAGATCGTTTCAAACTTTTAAGAGGATGTTTTGAGGCTTGATTGTGACCAGAAAGAGGATGTTCTGCATATCGAGCCACCCTAGCACTCATATGTTACATGCAATTTGAGAATAAATTATTCAAATGCTGCTTGTGGTCTCCGATAATTTTGTGACAAAATTGAAATTTTTTTTTAAACAAAATCATGATTAGCTTAAACAGTGCAACAAAACTGGCTTAATTTTTCAATAATGATATTTTTGAGGCACTTTGGCCACTAATTCGATTTTATCAACGTCATTGGTGTGTAGGTCTGATTCTTGCGCAAATTTTGGCTAAACAATATTAAAGTTTTGAGCTCTCCGAAAATCTTAACAGACCTTCAAAAACTTAACCAAAGTAGACCTTCGAATGCCAAAATTATGGTAAAGTGTCAATAATAAATAATAAAAATAAAAACCTTCGATTCCTTCGATACTTCTCTTATGTTCTAAATAATCGCATTGCGGGCCAAACTACCTCAAAATCATTTTAACTGAAATTATTTTTTTTCGAAAATCATTGAATTTTCAAAATTCTGATGCTTCGCTTTGGCTTAATAATTGCATTTTTTGATCTGCAAAATGCATTTAAAAATATCCTCAAATTAATATAACCCGAAAAAGATTTGTTTCAATGATTTTGATCAGAAATGTTTGTTGATTTTGAGTACATTTAATTAATTTTAAAATCTCATAATTATTTTTTTAAATGTATAGCTTGTTGATTATTTTTGTGGAGACTTTCCTTTGGCTCAGTAAAACATATTTGATAAATCATAATAAAAGGTTTTAGGAATTTGTTCAACTTTTTTTTTGAGTCAAACTTTTAAAAATACACTTTTTCTACCATTTTTCCACAAAAAATAAAAATCACAGAAACTTTTTTTTATATTTTTCAATAAACCAAAAGGGGCCTTTTTAATTGTAATTGTAATTGTAATTTTATTGAAACGATATCCTGTTAGTTTAAACTGTATATCAGGGTAAGGAGGTAATGTGGATCTGAATTAAACTTTTAAACTTAAACTTAAATGAACAGAAAATAAACTGAAAATAAATAAACTGAAAATAAATAAACTGAATTAAACTTAAACTGAAGACAATATTTGTGAAAAAATCTTTTTTTTAAATAAATATAATGCAGCTTAAAAATTTCAAAAACTAAAAAAAAAAACAAACAAAATCAAATTTTCACTGCAAAAAAAATACTTTTTTGTTATTAAGACTTTAATTCAAGTAATAGTCATTTGAGGGTTGATTCTAAGTAAGATTCTGAAGCGTTGTGTTTGGATTTAAAAATATTTTAATTAAAAAGATTGAACATTGCAAAGGGTTTCTTTTTTTACTCATTGCAATTCTTCTTATAAGTAACTATTAGCTCGCTTTTCAAATTCTTAAAAGAAATAATGTAAAGTTATTTCTCAGCTTTTTGGTATTAGTAAGAAATGGACAAACATGAACACAGTTAAAAAAATTAATAATAATACGAAACGTTTTACTTTAAAAAAAAGGATTTTTCTTTAGCAACAGGTTTTTAATTATAAAAGAATTAATTTCAAATATCTCAGTGAAAACACTTTTGTCCAAAATTCTCTGCGGCTTTTTGGTTCAATAAGGCTGGTACAATTTTTTTTGCAATAAACTTCAAAATTTCTATTGAAGTTTAAGTGCAATCAGCTGAAATCAATTAAAAATGATTTTTTGTAAATTTTCAAAATTTAAATCTTCGCTGAAATGTTCATTTTCGTCAAATCTTTCATTTTTCGAAAACTAATGATTGGAAAACAACTGAACCAGTGTAAAATGCCAGAGCCGACAAACAAAAACTAAAAAAATGCATCGGCAAAAATAATAATTGAAAAAACACTTTCCAGGAAAAAATAAAAAAAGCTTATTTTAGTTTAAATAATCTAGAACTTTGCTGAAGACACCAAATAGGTCGGAAAATTTCTTCTTGAAATAAGATTTTGGAACATTTTTACAACAATTTGTGTAGACAGCGGCCAACATTTTATGGAAACTTGTATTAACGAACTAACGATGCAAAATGCCTCCTTTAGGTATAAAAAGCCCTACAGAAAGTTTTAGATAAATTAACAACAAAAAAATATTGTTTTCAAAATTCGAAAATTTTTGTACAGAACTGCTCACCTTCTTGAAAAAGCTACTTCAATTTTTTAAATCGCCAATAGATGGCGGGATATCATAGACACTGTCTTGTATGCAAGTTGTTTCATATTGTATCCAACTTTCCTCGTTAAATGGAAGCAGAAATTGATGAGGTTTCTTGCTTTTGGTTATTGATGTCCTAGACATTTCTGTAATGTTATTTTTTTTTACTTTTGCACTAACATTAAATTTATTTGGAAGGGCCCTTTAAAATAATAATTTAAAGCTGCACTACACTGCCAAAATAAGCAATCTTGCCGATCGTACAACTTCGTCATGAATATTTCCCGCACCTAATTATAAATTCCATCCATTTCATTACACCGGGAAAACTCTGCAAAAAAAACCGAAAGAGGGTTTTCCGAGGGGGACTTGGGGTTGAACAAACACACACGCTCACCATACTTACTGCTGATTGTGGCAAAATGTACACTCCCATTGTGTAACGCTCTCTCACAGCTGCTGCTGGTTGTGCAAACAGAGAGCTCCCTGCTCGCGAGCTCGCCGGTGAGCAAATGAGCGCAACTCGCGCGCACCGTAGCAATTACTGCAATTATGGGCTACGTGAATAAATTATATTCCTAATTATTTAATTGAAGCAAATGGTACTCCCCCTCACACACACACACAGTGTTCTCCCGACCCACTGAAGTGGTGTGAGAATTGTCAACAGAGTTGCTACTGCTGATGGGGTGTGTGTGTTTGCAGAGGACCACCAGCAGCAGCCGAAAAGTTGCTTATTAATGCTTAGGCAAATTTGGGAAATCCCCAAACAACCATCCACCGACGACTTGGGCGGGTTGGAAAATGGAAATTTTCGGGCACGCAAAACCCTTTTGCCTGACGTTTCTTAAACTTTTAGCTGGCTGCCACGCCAAGAGGCACCGGTGGATGGCTTTTGTGGGAATTGTGGTTTTAGCAGAGAATTAATTTGCTTGACTTTCGTCGTCGTTGAGACGCTTTTCCCCAGGACCAAAGGAGGAGGGCCCTCTCCAAAGCATTAAAGTTAAATAGCGACACTTTGTCGAAATGGGTCCCAAATCGAGCCAACCGGAGTGAGTGCTCTCGCAATTCCCCGCAGGATTTTTATGCAAAACTCCAAGTGCTTCTTGGAAGTTTTCCAGCAACAGGAGGCGGGAGTGCGCAAACTTTTCCATTTTCAGCTGCAATTGCTAACTTTTGCGAGATGTTGTTGGTTTTTCTTGGTGGAGCTGGTGGCGGTCCAGAGTTGGAATCAATTTTTTTGGGAGGGTGAAGTCCCGTTCCATATGCTTGAAACAGAGAAGGGACTGCAAAGTTTGCGATTGTTGCCACAAAATTGAGCTTCCATTCGCACCGTGGAATTCAATTTCGATTGGCAGTGGGTCATGAGGGGTCAGGGGTTTCTAACGAAAAATATTGATCAAATTTCTTCTGATTACTTAAAAATTACCTCTTTCACAAAACATAAGCTAAACAAACAATTCTAAAATTTTTAATTGTGAATTTTAATATCTTCAAAAAAAAATTAAATATTTCTAAGACTATTTGAATAAAAATATAATATTTTCAAATTGAATTCTGAACAAAAAAACATCTCTTTGAAAACATTGTTTCAAGAATTCAAATTTGATCTTGAGGTGGGCCTCGATTAAAAAATCCCCTAATGCTCAATTTATTACGAACTTTTGATCTTAAATAAGAATTGGAAAATCTTTTACAATTTTTGGAATGTTTTAGGTATTGTGTTTTTGCATATGGGTCATTCCAGGTCAACTGAGTACATTTTGTACTCGACCTTCACCGATTTGGACCAAACTTGGAGGGAACATTCATTTATCGATAGTTAACTGAAATCCTAAGTTTGGTGCTGATTGGACCATCCCTGTATTTTTGACACCGCCCTCTTTTTTTGACGATTTTCTAAAAAAAAAAATGTCTTTTAATCATAAAAAAATCAAATTATTCGCTCTACAGCATTGCCTTGGCATTCTCGATTACGAGATTCCTACTCGAAACTAGGTGTTCGAAGGCTTGATTGCTGAGGCAATTGCAAACCTCTTTTTACACCTAAGCTTCCTTCCACCCCGGGATTCGAACTGACGACCTTTGGATTGTTAGTCCAACTGCCTACCAGCGACTCAACCGGGACAGGACCCAGGGAGACGACTCCTACACCTGGCCTGAGCTAACGACCTAACCTTTTTATGCTAGCCCGGGGCCAACATTTTATAGAAAATAGTCCAAGAAATTCGATAAAAATAAAATTTTAACCCTTAAGTGCCCCCGTTTATTATATTTTATCGTTTTGAGTTTTAAAATTCAGTTTTGACCTATTCCTTATATTTTTTTTTATTTTATCTCCATCGTGTTCCCCGGACAATTTTACATTTAAATTAATGTGAACCACAAACTAGAATGAACTATTGGCAAAATACAGTGATTTTACTGTAAAAGCTTGATTTTGCGCAGCACGCTGACCTATGAATTCAAATTTGAAATAAGTTTCTCAAATATAACAATCTAACTATGCGGGATTTATCCCTTTTTGTTGAAAAGCACACCATGTACTTCCAAGTGCTACGCAAAATCAAACTTTTTTCAGTAAAATTGCTGTATCTTGCCAATAGTTTATTTTAGTTTGAGGTTCACGTTGATTATTATGTAAAATTGTCCGGGGAACACGATGGTGATAAAATAAATATAATAAAAATATAAGGAAATGGTCAAAACTGAACTTAAATACTTAAAACGTTAAAATATAATATAAGTGGGAATTAAATGAAACCTGTAAAAAGTCTTTTGCTTACGTATTTGCAAAGTTATGATTGAAAGAAAAAAAAGTTTTTTTTTGAAAATCGTCAAAAAAGAGGGCGGTGCCAAAAATAGAGGGATGGTTCAATCAGCACCAAACTTGGGATTTCTCTAACAATTGATAGATGAACGTTCCCTCTAAGTTTTGTCCAAATCGGTGAAGGTCGAGTCCAAAAGTGTACTCAGTTGACCTGGAATGACCCATGAATAATATTTCTAGCAAAACAATACAAAAGGGCCGTTGAGGACCATCCATAAACCACGTTGACACCTTTTTTTGGAAACCTCAATCGGTTGTTTTTGTTTTTACTTGGAAAAAACTTTGCTTTTTAGACATGTTTTTTTCTTTAAAATAACCCTTTTATATCGTTGGTAGTACAACTGCTCTACTGAATTTTGTTTTTAAATTGATATTCCACGATTTTTTTTAATTGAATCAACTTTTTCTGCATGCATAAATTTACTTTAGATGTCCATTGATAACAATTAAAATTTTATCCAATTTGACTTAGTAAATATGAAAAGCTCAAAAATAATTGAATAAATCTTGATTTTTTTTCCATTTCCTTTCGTCAAAAATTATTGGTGAATAAGACTAACTTAATTTTTCTTTTATATTGTTGATCGAAACCCAATGCTCACAATAATGAGTAATTTTAAAATTGAGGCCGATATTTGGCAAGCAGAAATGTTTGAAAAATTCGTGTTGCCGAAAACGGGATGGCATTGTATTGTTATTTTTGAATACATCATTTTCGGTCGCTAAAACATGAAAAAAAAAATGTGAATAAAATTGATAAATTGTAATTAGAATTAAATATTTTTTATTTCTGAGTTGTCCTCATTTTGCTGAAGACATCGAAGGGATTAGAAATTATTCGAATATTCATACACTACGTTGTATGGACTGCTACCAAAATTGTATAAAGAAAAATCAAACAAATTCAGAAGACAAAAGTATTTCATTTCCGGTATTGTAATTCAAATTTGATTTGCATTCACCAAACCAAGAACATTTCTCAGATTTTGCACCACTGAGAGCATCATCCCAGATGGAATTGTTTTGCTCTCCGGGCCACAGCACTCTGCGCACTGGTCACCCAAAGAAAAACATAATAAACACATTATATTTGGAAAGTGATTTCCATTTTTCTCATTTTCATCACGCCAGACAGGGTGTGTCACCCAGCAGCAGCAGCTGGCCCACCCGTCGCCCATTAGGAGCTTTAAATTAATTTTTAAGAATAAATATATTCCTCACGAGAGAGAGAGTGGAGAAAAAAAGTTAACCGTTATATTAAACGGCACCAGGGGACGAACCAGGTTCCACAGTGGCGCGGAGGCAAAAAGCAAACAGCTTAGAGCGAACCGAAATTAAATGAGTGAAAAACGCGACGAGGAGAAGAAAAATAGCCATCGGCGACCAGAGTGACAGCGAAATTGCCATCCCACCACCCCCTTAACCTCAAAGAGAGCGAGCGAGTGAAAAGAGCTGGTGGTGCGGTTGAAAATACATAAAGTATAAGCAAATTATTTATTCATGACACCGAATTTTATTTTTTATATCTACATATATAAACAACATTTTCATTTACATTGCTGCTGCTTCTGATGTTGTCGCCAGCATCAACATCGTCATCTTTCCACCGTTAGACACGAAGCTTTGAGCATAGTCATGGTACATTGAGCCAGCACCACCACCAGAGCAAAAGCACTTTGCCTCCTAAAGTGCCACCCCCTCCCTCACCTCAAGCGTGGGTGGAGGACTTCGAGACAGACAGTCAGACATGGCCAGTAATCGTAACCATTTTCATGCTGATTTTTATGTTGTCGTTTTGATTTTGTGATATCGTCACCGTCATCAGCACCAGCACCAACAACGACACACGACAAAAAAATGAGAAAGCTAAGAGTTCAGCAGCTGATGGGGAAAAAAGCCACAATCACGTGGTGTTGCGTGAGCGGTGCAAATTTTCACTTTGGTTTACGGAGCCGAAAATAGTAGCACTGTCACTGGCGGGATGTGCAACAGTTGTTTGAATGGCAGCAAAGCACCCAGAACCTAACAAAATACCTAAGTTCAAAAAATACCAATAATCTTTTAAAATCATTTATGTTTAAATAGCTTGAAAAAAAATCCACAAAAATTTATTTAAATTAATCAGTCATTTATTCAAAAGTAAGTTTCAAAATCACTTAGTAAAATTCAGCTAAAGTAATCTTTTCAGACAATAAACATGCAGGAAATTGATTTCCTTTAACTTTAACTCAAACAATCTTAAGAGTTAGCCCTTTCTACAGATTTTTTTTTTCTTAGCATTTTTTTCGTGTTCAGAAAATCATTTCAAGCAACTTCAGTTACTTTAAGTTGCAACTATTTTATAAAACAGTTTTTTTGGGAAATCAGTCAAAACACAGTCAAAAATGACACTGAAAAAAACAAAAAATTAAAAATAAAGAGTTTTTTTTTGTTCAAATTAAACTAAAATGACAGTGCAGTTGTTGAAATTCCAGGTCAATCTGATTCTTTTTCATAAAGTTTGAATGTTTTTGTACTCTTTTTGCCCAATTCAAAGTGGGCTTTAAATTATAATATTTTTGATTATCTTTAAAAATGATTTGCTGAGTTAAAAATTTAATGAGTGTAAAACAAATTATTGATTGATAATTTGTAAACACTTGGACATATTCCACACATTTTTTTTTTGCTTGATTAAACAATCAAGGCCATGGCCCCCTTCTCATCCCACTTTCTTAAAAAGTCATCAAAAATATCTGGGAATTTTGCATCATTATCATTGAAAATTCAAAAATCGGTATATTTTGAAGGAATTTTTATATCGATTTGGTGTCTTCGACAAAGTTGTAGTCATGGATAAGGACAACACTGAAAAAAAAACTAAAAACGGTTTAAAAAAAACTGGTGATTTTGTCACTTAAACCTGATTTATAAAATATTTTTTTTAATTTTTGATATGTTTTAGGGGACATTAAATGCCAAAAGATGTAGTGTTGAATGTTTGGCACTTTTGAAATGTTAAAGACTAACAAGACGTTGATTTGAAAAAATGGAAAATGTTGTTTTCGTAACGATCGGAAAATTTCACGAATGTTTAATATTTTATCATTGAAAATCGGACCATTAGTTGCTGAGATATCGACATTAGAAAATGGTGGGTTGTTTGGGTGAGATTTAGAAAACATCAATTTTCCTGTTTTTATACCTCAGCTGGATTAAAAATAATTGAAAAAAAAACAAATGACCGAAATCTCAGAGACTTGCTCATCTTTATGCGTTTAAACCAAATTGAGTCTTTTTTAAAATTTCGGGTTCACAGATCTGTACAAAAATAATAGCTCTTGGATTTTTTTGAGTATTTCATTGATATTTTTTAAATTTTATCAATAGAATTAAGCTTGAAATTTTAAGATTTTTTGTCCTAAAATATCTCGAAATAGTTTAAACCAAGTGGTATGCGCTAGGTGGAAAGCTAGCTCTACAAAAGCGGAAAATCAGAGGTATTTTCTTCAAACTCGTCTTATCATTTTCGATCTTTAATAATAAAAAACTGTTTGGAACCATCCCAACAAAATTTTAAAATTTGTATCAGGATTGGGCCAAATGGAAAATTTTTGATTTGGGTGATATCTTGTGTACTCATGGTGTTATTTGATTATATATTTTTTTGTTGACCATATGACCGTTGAATCACCAGCTAATGTTTTCAAAGATTTGTTATGAAAATGTCCGCTAGTGAATATTTTCAATTTCCATAAGTTGAAAAAACAAAAAATGGTTCTGAAACCGTTTTATAAACAGTTAAAATTGCACCAGTTTTGACATAGGAAAGATTATGAAAGATTTTAAAACAATAAGAACGGTTAAATAAACAAAGCCAGACATTTCAGCTTGCAAAGTGACCATAAACTCTACATTTCCCCTCAAAGAAACATTCAAAGTGCCAATTTAAAAACTTGAATCGCACCATAAGCACTAAAATCGATTCCGAATACCTCCATACAAACCAAAAACATCCACCAAAATCGATCACGTGACTCCATTTATTCGTAACCCCTTTCAATGTCGTCTCCACCCGAAAGCTGCTGCCGGCCAAACTTCTGAAAATGGAAACAATATTTCCTCGCCCGCTCCCCCACCCCAAAATCACCGGTGGCCGGGGATCAAAAAGCAATATTTAAAGCCATCAAAAAGTCCCATTCGCCAAACCATCTCGTTTCGAGGACGACTCCCTAACACTATACATCACTGCAAATCTCCAGTTGAGAGAAGAGGTTGGGGTGGACTTCAAATGGCAATCTCAGCTCAGCACCGTGACTCTTCTCAATTCGGGTTTCCCCAAATCGAAGACAATAAAATTAAATGACTGACCTGAATCGAAAATCCGTTGACGACGACAAACTTTTCCTTCTTGTTTTTTTTCTTTTCCACATCAGGTTCGCGAGTCGTAACCGTTGTCGACGGTCAGATTCGATTCGATTGACCATTTTAGAGGGGGTAGGTTTGGTGAAAACATAGAAACAAAACAAGAGAAAAAAACACTCGAACAGGACCATTCGGAACAATCATCGTTTTATTTCGCCATCTGCCCACAGCAATTTAAAGGATCTCCTGCTTCTCCCTTTTTTCAAACTACCCCACTTTAAGTCACGTGTGATGACGACGATGGCCAGTCAACAGCTGGGAAGATGGCTCTGTTGATCGAATCAAATCACAGTATTTCTTGTCCCCGAAGAGAGAAAGAGCGAAAAAATACGACCCCAAAAGCCCTTTCCCCCCACAAAAGAACTTTCCAACGACGATTTTATTACCCCGAATCTGTGTCGAGACTTGGTTGTCATTCAATAAAACGCTTTTCCCTACTTTAGCTGAGTGGTTTTCCACTCGCTTCCCCTCTCATCAAACCTCTAAAATTTGGGATGGTCCACACCACTTAAGCACGCTGGATCTAAAACAAATAAAAATGTAAATCTCACTGGCCACGAGTCCCAGCGACACAGCAACAAACCAATTAAAATCATTGCCATCAGAGCTCACGCCAGAAGTCACCATCCTGTAAGACGTTCCCGTTTCATCCCAGCAGGGTGGTGCAATTTTACGACAGGAAAATCCCTCCGCAATGAAGTGAGAGCTAACGCCCTGGGCTGGGATGTGAATTGAATCCGTGATTATTATTAAATCAAAATCAGTGAGGATTTTCCGAGGGATAGTTGTCCTTCTTCGGCTCGGCCCCTTAAGGAATTCGAGAAACCACCTCACCTACTAAATTGGATGGGAAATGTGACGTCCGAAAAACCGGGCAGACAGGATTATCTCCTGGGAAGGCCAGGCGGGTGCAGTCGACCGGAAGAATCCGGAAGACAAGTTAATAATATTGTGCAAATAAAATTTAAAGTTTTCCGGGTCCTTTCAAAGAGGGAGCGTTTTGGGAAATGTTGAAGAAAGACGAGGGGCGAACCAAATAACTCAAGATCTAAATATTAGTCTAAACATTCTTCTAAATGTTCTAATTTTTCTAAATTATTAAAACAAATCTGCATTTTCTAAATGTTCTAAATCTCCAAAATTTTCTTTATTATTAAAAAAAAATTCTGATTTTTTTAAATCTTCTAAATTTTCTAAATGTTCTTAATTTTCTAAATTTTCTAAATTTTCTAAATTTTCTAAATTTTCTAAATTTTCTAAATTTTCTAAATTTCCTAAATTTTCTAAATTTTCTAAATTTTCTAAATTTTCTAAATTTTCTAAATTTTCTAAATTTTCTAAATTTTCTAAATTTTCTAAATTTTCTAAATTTTCTAAATTTTCTAAATTTTCTAAATTTTCTAAATTTTCTAAATTTTCTAAATTTTCTAAATTTTCTAAATTTTCTAAATTTTCTAAATTTTCTGAATTTTCTAAATTTTCTGAATTTTCTAAATTTTCCAAATTTTCTAAATTTTCTAAATTTTCTAAATTTTCTGAATTTTCTAAATTTTCTAAATTTTCTAAATTTTCTAAATTTTCTAAATTTTCTAAATTTTTTAAATTTTCAAAATTTTCTAAATTTTCTAAATTTTCAAAATTTTAAAAATTTTCAAAATTTTCAAAATTTTCTAAATTTTTTAAATTTTCTAAATTTTCTAAATTTTCTAAATTTTCTAAATTTTCTAAATTTTCTAAATTTTCTAAATTTTCTAAATTTTCTAAATTTTCTGAATTTTCTAAATTTTCTAAATTTTCTAAATTTTCTAAATTTTCTAAATTTTCTAAATTTTCTAATTTTTTTAAAATATTCTAAATTTTCTAAATTTTCTAAATTTTCTAAATTTTCTAAATTTTCTAAATTTTCTAAATTTTCTAAATTTTCTAAATTTTCTAAATTTTCTAAATTTTCTAAATTTTCTAAATTTTCTAAATTTTCTAAATTTTCCAAATTTTCCAAATTTTCTAAATTTTCTAAATTTTCTGAATTTTCTAAATTTTCTAAATTTTCTAAATTTTCTAAATTTTCTAAATGTTCTAAATTTTCTTAATTTTTTAAATTTTCTAAATTTTCTAAATTTTCTAAATTTTCTAAATTTTCTAAATTTTCTAAATTTTCTAAATTTTCTAAATTTTCTAAATTTTCTAAATTTTCTATATTTTCTAAATTTTCTTTGTCTTTTAAACTAAGTGATTTTACAAAAACTGATTTGGATCTTGAAGTCCGTTATCGAAATCATTTCACATCATATCATATCACAAATATTTTTTTCGAATAGCATTTTGAGTCTCTTTATGAGTTTTCATAAATTTTGAGTTAAATTTTCTGTTCCAATTCAATAGTCCAGATCTGATAGAAATTTTCTTCTGTTGCTGTTGCTTATGATAAATGGGTTGTACAAAATGATATTATTTCAATATTTTACTAATCATTTCAATTGCGGACTTCAAGACCCTAGACCCAAAGAAGATTAGAAGACTTTTGGAGACTAGAATACTTTTGGAGACTAGAATACTTTTGAAGACTAGACGACTTTTGAAGACTAGAAGACTTTTGGAGACTAGAAGACTTTTGGAGACTAGAAGACTTTTGGAGACTAGAAGACTTTTGGAGACTAGAAGACTTTTGGAGACTAGAAGACTTTTGGAGACTAGAAGACTTTTGGAGACTAGAAGACTTTTGGAGACTAGAAGACTTTTGGAAACTAGAATACTTTTGAGGACTAGAAGACTTTTGGAGACTAGAAGACTTTAGGAGACTAGACGACTTTTGAAGACTAGAAGACTTTTGGGGACAAGTAGACTTTCGGAGACTTTTGAAGATTGTTGATGTCTTGAAGACTAAAGAGATAGGAAACTTTAAGGATTAATATACTTGAAGAATTGAATCCATGTAAACTTGTGACAACTCAACTTTTAAATCATAACGAACTAGCAAATCTTTTTTTGATGAACCCCTCGAAATCTTCCTCTCATCTCACTCTCGGGACGGAAAGAAATCCCAAATCACACGTCAACTGCTGAGCGACAGGGGACGACCGGATTTGGCAGAAGACCCCCTTTGAGGTGGGACGGAGATTCCCGGAATACCAACTAAAACTTTTGTCATCATCCTACCGCCACCGTGTCAGTCATCTGACCAGGCGGGGGAAGCCCTAAAGTCCATTTCCGTTTTCGTTACGTGCACGACGACTTACGACGACATTATTTGCCCAAGGGGTTCTTCTTCATCGGCCGACGAGTTGTGAGGCGGTTGTGCTTTCGGAAATAAATTTGAAAATTATTCAAATTACCTCTCCTGGCCTTCGCCTACCACGGAACCTTGTTTTGTTTCTGCCGGTTCGATATTTTTATTTTCCCGGGCGAAACTTTCGCCACATTTCCGAGAAAAGGTCGGATTCCAGGCCGTACGCGCGGGACGCCATCCCGGGCATGATTGATTTGGGTTTGCTTCCTTCGGTTTCTGGTTCACACGCCGCCGCCACAGGAGATAAGCCTGTGCACGTCGTTGGTCGTGGGGGCCAAGTTTCACCAGGAGATGACGTTTTTACCGGTCGTAAATTTATCAGCGAAGATGAAATTTCAACTGAGGCGTTCATTTTCCGGGGGCCCCTCGTTCGAGTAAATCAAGCAGCGATCCGGAAAAGATGGAAAATTTATGTTACTTTTTGCTCAAACTCCTCGAAGACTGTTTGGGTCTTCCAAAAAACAGGCCGAGCAATATATTAAAACATCAAAATGCGATGGGTTAGAAGGAGTTTTGCCTAACTCCAGGCGCAAAGCCAACCAATACAGTTGTAAAACTCCCCCTCGTCGTAAAGGGCTTGTTTGAGTGGCCTCGAAAGCCCCATTTTCGCTAATGAGATTACCACTCAATAACTTTGACAATTTGGGGGCAAAAGTTTCACCTGCTCAAGTGTGTGGGTGCAGGCAGGCAGGTGAACTTTGAAATTCTGCACACGAGCGCTGCTTTTTTGAGTGAGCGAAAACTTTTCAGTGGAAAGTGACAAGTGACGATAGCGAAAAGTAGAAGCACTTAATCCACCCAATTTTCTGCACTTTGACTTTCCCTGCAAGTGCTGCGAAGCGTTTGAAGTGTTTGATTAGTATTTTGAGAGTCATCAATCATGATGGAACATTTCTTGACTCTAGTTAGTTAAATTCGAACATCTTGACGAACCTTCTTCAACTTTATAATATCATAAAACAAATTAAGGTCACTTTCGTAATTGACCAACCCCGGGTTGCAAGCTGGCGTTTACTTTCAATCAACATATTATTAAGTTTTCCAGTCGATCAGCGAAAGCTGACGCTTTCCCTGAATGGATCGCTTTTTTTCCCCGGGCAAAACTACACGCGAAAAACAACACGAAGTGAGCCTCGAGAAACATTTTCCATTACCAGGCAAATGAGGCTCACTCAATCATCATCCCTTGCCAGCCTGCCAGCAAGTCTTGCGTTTTTTCCCTCCACGCGCACAAAAAGAAAACTTAAACAGCCTCAAGATCCGAACGCTAATCGACTCACCCATCCAGACAAAGATGCTGAGTGCGAAGAAGAAACTTGCCGGGGAAAACTTTCCCACCACCACCAGCATCAGGAGCAGCTTCGTCAGCCGCAGGAAATTTTCCACCCTGAAGAAGCACTTTTTGTTACAACGCCAACCAACCAACTCCTCGGTACAACTTCTTCTGCGCGCGCCCTGTTCCATATTCAATCAATCCGTTACGTTCCACTTATCAGCGGCATCTGTTGTGCGTTTCACTCCGAACGAGATGGGATCTCGCTCTGCACTTGCTTGTACCGTAGGGTGGATTGAAATTGGCATTTTCTCAATTTTCACGGTTTTCGGAGTTGTCTCAATTGACTCAGTTGTCTCAGCTGCCTCAATTGATTCAGTTGTCTCAGTTGTCCCAACAGTCTGAGTTATCTCAGTTGACTCAATTGTCTCAATTGACTCAGTTGTCTCAGTTGTCTCAGTTGTCTCAGTTGTCTCAATTGACTCAGTTGTCTCAGTTAATCCAGTTACCTCAGTTGTCTCAGTTGTCTCAATTGTCTTAGTTGCCTCAGCTGTCTCAGTTTTCTCAATTGTCTCAATTGACTCAGTTGACTAAGTTGTCTCAATTGACTCAGTTGACTCAGTTGATTCAGTTGATTCAGTTGACTCAGTTGTCTCAGTTGCCTCAGTTGTCTCAGTCGCTTCAGTTGTCTCAATTGTCTCTGTTGACTCACTTGACTCAGTTGTCTCAATTGACTCAGTTGACTCAGTTGTCTCAGTTGACTCAGGTGTTTCAGTTGTCTCCGTTGCTTCAGTTGTCTCAGTTGTCTCAGTTTTCTCAGTTGTCTCAGTTGCCTCAGTTGTCTCAGTCGCTTCAGTTATCTTAATTATCTCAGTTGACTCAGTTGTCTCAAATGACTCAGTTGACTTAGTTGATTCAGTTGACTCAGTTGTCTCAGTAGTCTCAGCTGTCTCAGTTTTCTCATTTTTCTCTGTTTTAGAAGAGATTTGATTTGAAGATGAAGTAGGGAAAAGAAATTCCAAAATCACACACTCGCACGGTCCTCAAATCTTTCTCCATACGTACATCTCCCCGAGATCATCCTTCAACTCACTCCAAGACGGCAACAAAGTGCCACAAACCGTATTTTTTCGCGCGCTGAGGCAGCTGGAAAAGTTTTGCGTTCCAAAACTCACACGCATAATTAATCTTTTTATGGACATTTCCAGTGTGTGTTGGGGGTGACGTCTGAACTTTCACTTGGCACAGCGCAAGACTGATTGTGCGTATCACCAGCCGAAGAAATGAGCAAATAGCAACCACGAACCGCACGAATGACTTGGATGAGTGAGTAATGAAAACTTTTTTCCACTTGTGTGCGGTGCGTTGTCCCACCTCCGCAAAACAAAAACATTTCTAAGCTCAGCCGCTCACTGTTTCTCTGTTTCTTTCTTTTTGCCTCAATCCAACGAAGCTCGGCGAACGTGGAAAACTCATTATGCGTCGTAATCAATTACGTTCCGGTAAACTTCATTAATTTTGGATAATAACGCATGATTTGGTAAGCGGTTTTAGTGTGGTTTGGCCAAGGGTGTGTTCGGTTTGTGTTGTGTTTTTCCGGAGCCAAATTGGATTAGGTGGCAGGATTTTTGTTTTTCCTCGAGAGGTGAATTGAGTCGGAACGTGCCCCCATCTCCGATGGGGCACTCATTTATCATTGTTGGTGTGATAGTTGTGGTTGAAGCCACGAAAGTTTGCTGCCCATTTCCCATAGCAGTTGGCACACTTTACACGCGATTTGCGCTCAGCTCATTTTTCGGTTAAATTGAGTTACCTTGGAACTCGGGGTGTAAAATTTTAACTCTCCATTATCCCTCGCTAAGCTATTTGATCTCCCTTCATGGCTGGCCATAATCTTTAATCGTTCTGACCGAGATATCACGCCATCAACGTGCATTGCATGTGTAAAGGAAACTGCATAACAACACCCTCCGTAAAGTTCATCCTTCCTTCCTTGAAATGATTTCAACGGGGAGATTGCGAAGCAGAAAAAAAACACAAAACAAACCTTAAACGGTGCGCTGCTAAGACGACGTTGCCATAATTCCTTTGCTTAATGAAAAGAGAGCGCGCGGTCTTCGCAACGGCACCGAACTTTTACGATAGATCATAATCATTAACTTTTAACGACACATAAATTCGAAACCCCAGTCCACGTGGCTTTTCATTCCCCCCGCTGATCCGATAAGCGAGCTCTGTTCGTTCAATTTTGCCTCTGTTTATGTCAAGGCTCGACCACCACCCTCAACCCTCACTCCCCCAAAACAGACATAATCATAAGCATCGCTCGTCATCATCATCACCGTCACTATACACGCCACAAAATAGCACCGCGTTTTTTGATTCCGAACAAAACTGCTTTTAAGGACCACTCTGTTGAATGTCCCGGCGGTCGGTCTGGGGACATCGCGCGACGGCGACGTTTTATGGCTTTCCTTTGTCAGTGCAGCGCGGTAATGACACACGAAACGTGGCTCTCGGTGCGATCTAAACTGTAAAAAGTGGGACTCTGTGGGTGGGATTCAGTCGCTTTATTGAGTGAAAATCGAGGGCACTGTGAAAATTTGGGGATTTTTGTCCATTTTTGTTAATTTGTCCAAATGGTTCAGTTTGTCTCACTACAATTTCAAAGATTCATTAACATCTCTTTTTTGTCTCACCTTATCATTTTTTTTGTCTCGTTGCAACTTCGATCATAAAAAAAACAACTTCGAAGATTTGTAATACTTTGACAACAACACTTGCTTACAATTTGTCTCATTTGGTTTGCTTAAAATAATTTTGATTGTTTTATCAATCTGTCCAAATGGTTCAATTTGTCTCACGACGATTTCAAAGATTCGCCAAAAATCCTTCTCTGCCTCACCGTATCATATTTGGGGAGAACTGTCCAAATGGTAAGTTTTGTCCCAGTACAATATAATAACGGACAACAAAACTTATTACAATTTGTCTTACTTTGTTAGGCTTCAACAATTTGTCCAAATGTTATGTTTAGAAAAAATCTGATTATTTTATCAATATGTCCAAATGGTCCAATTTGTCTCACTACAATTTAAAATAATCGACAATAATCCTTTTTTGTCCCATTATACCATATTTGTCCAAACGGTTAGTTTTGTCTCTGTAAAATTCAAATACTTTAACAAAAACACGTGCTCGTGTCTCAATTTGCTAAGCTTCAACAATTTGTCCAATTTGTATTCTTAGAAAAAAAATTATAGTTTTAAAAATCTGCCCAAACGGTTCATTTTGTCTCACTACAATTTCAAAGATTCGTCAATAAGCCATTTTTGTCTTACAGCATTTTCAATTTTAAAAACCAGCTTAAGCAATCTGTTCAAGTGACTAGTTTTGTCCCACTTTTGATAACAACAACTGTTCACAATTTGTCCCACTGCTGACCATGACTTTTTTGCTTCAATCTGTCCAAATGGTTCTTTTTGTCCCAGTACAATTTTCAACAGTTTTGTCTCACTTGACCACACAGGGTATCACTTATATTTGAATCTTAGAAATTAGTCCAAACGATCTGTCAGAATGGATCTCATTGTCCCAGTATGATTTAGAAACTTTGACAAAAACTTGTTTGGTTTCGTGTTAGTGTTCATCTCATGACAGTTTTTATACTTAAATTTTTATAATGGATATTTTGTGGCAATAAACAATCTATCCAAATGATATGTTTTGTCACAGTTCAATTGAAATACTTATATAAAGCTCAAAATTTGTTCACTCCAACCATTTCTGTTGGAAATTTTATAATAACACTTCAATATTACCAATCTACCCAAATGGCTCTCCTTGTCCCACCACAATTTCACTATATTAGCAACAGTTTATTTAATCTCATCTTTTACATTGATCATTGCCATTTTTTGGATAGGACCAACTAAAATTTGTGTCCATAATATTTCTAAAAATGGTCAAAAAGAATCGCAGCAGAGCAAAATGAACCCCAAGTCAACGAACAAGTTGACTCAACTTACCTATTAAAATAACAATTGTTGTCTCAAGATCACTGAAAAACGATGGACTAGGAATCAATTGTGTCTCAAATGAACAAAATGCTGCCGAGTTTTTTTTTTGTCTCATTTCATTCTTTTTCTCAAAACCTTGTCTCAGTCGCTGTCTCAGTTTGTCTCATGCAGTCGCGCTTTTGGTCAATAAGGGCTTGGCTGTGTCCCACGTCTTCAAATCTCTTAAAGAAAGAACCTTGACTATTATTTTTTTGCAGAGACTCTCAGATTGCCAAATGACACATTTTGTCTCAACCCGTTCTCTTTCCAAAATTCGCCCATTTTTACAGTCAAATTTGCACAAAACTTAAACGATGACAATCACAAAATTAAAACACGCAACCCTTAAGGATTGTACAATCGTCGTCCATCCGGCGCGACGAAGAAGACACCCGCCACCAAAGTGCTTCCTGTCGATGTCCTCTCTCCGATCAAAATACGATTATTCATCGTGAGACAAAAGAGTACCGACCTCCCCTCCCCTTGTGAATCAATAAATCAAGATGGTGGGACGGCGATAAACCCGATGACGTTAAGCTTTGCGAATCGCGTGGCGGCTAATGAAATTGTGTGCGGTCGCTTCTTCTGACGCGCTGAATCTTAATGATTTTCCAGTTTAGATTAAAACGCTTCGATTCGATGGGGGGTGGGACGGGTTGTGCAAATTGAATTTGCTGAAAAACGTGGAGCCCGGTAATTGGAGCGCTTGAGTGATTGAAAATCACACTTTCAATGCATTGACCTAATTACTGCGCTGAAGTGATTAGTTTCCGAACGATTTGTCTCTCGCTCAAGTTGGGCAACCATAAAAAGAATCCGCTTTCGTCACCTTTCAAAGGGGAGGGCGATAACTTTCAAAAACAACTCTGGGCAACTTTTTCGGGGCATTCCAGCCAAAAAGTCTTCCACCTGAAAAAAGAAGCTCCGGAAAACAACCCTTGCGGCATTCCGACGCCGAAACTTAATCCTTAACTCAATTAGAAGGTGTATTTTGGGAGCCAAGACTTTCTGGGGGAAAGTATGCTGGTTCCTTGTGGCATGCATGTGGTGGAGTAGACCACTCTTCCAAGTTGGAGCAGCAAACACTTTCATCACTTTTCGATGGGAGGTTGCTGTTTAGACATGGAAACAGGATCACTCTTAAGAAGATTGGTGGAAAGTCATGTAAGTTTACTGCAAAATGTAAGGAAAACAGTTGGCTGAATTTTGAAATAAACGTTGTAGAACTTCAATTTTTGGCATTTTTTCCTCAAAAAGTAACCAATTTTACAGGCCACTAATCAATCTCGCCTGTCGAAACTCAAGCGAGCACAGTCTTCTGCAGAAATGTGTTGTTCAAGCGGCTACAGCCGATCTGTCCAAGTGGCTAGTTTTGTCCCAGTACAATTTTAATACTTTGACAACAACACGTGCTCAAAACTTGTCTCACTTTGGTTGGGAATACTCAGCATCAACGATCTGTCCAAATAATTGTCTTTTTTTCAGTATAGTTTTTATGCTTTGACAGGATTCTGTTTGTCTCACTTTATCTCAAATTGTCCCACTTAAATTTGAATCATAAAATTTAGCTCACACTGTCTCTGTCAAATAATTCTCATAGTCCCAGTATAATTTTGAAGCTTTTACGAGAATCTTTGAAGTTTCGCTCTATCACTTAATGTTTTATCACGAAAATCAAGTTTAGCCGATCTGTCCAAATGGTTCTATTTGTCCCACAACGAATCTATAATTTTGACAGCGGTTTATTCCAAAATTTGTCTCAAAATATCTCTGACCTTGCCTGTCGAAACTCTTGTGAACCCACTCTTCTGAAGTCAAATGGCCGATCTGTCCAAGTGGCTAGTTTTGTCCAGTACAATTTTAATACTTTGAAAACAAGACGTGCTCAAAACTTGTCTCTCTCTGGTTAGGAATACTCAACATCAATGATCTGTGGACTGCATCCTGTTTATCTCACCTTATACCAAATTGTCCAAATGGTTCTCATTAACCCAGTATAATTTTGAAAATGTGACAAGAATCTTTGAAGTTCATCACACTTGACCACATAAAAACTGATCAAGAAATTAAGTTAGGCTGATCTGCCCAAATGGTTCACTTTGTCCCACAACGGTTAAATAATTTTGACAGCGATTTATTCCAAATTCTGTCCCAAAATAGCTCTGAAAATGTCCAGTAATCAAGCTCGCCTGTCGAAACTCAAGTGAGCACACTCTTCCGAAGAAAAGTGGCCGATCTGTCCAAGTGGCTAGTTTTGTCCCAGTACAATTTTAATACTTTGACAACAACACGTACTCAAAACATGTCTCACTTTGGTTAGGAATACTCAGCATCAATGATCTGTCAAAATAATTGTCTTTACCACAGTATAGTTGTTATGCTTGGACAGCATCCTATTTGTCTCACCTAAACTCAAATTGTCCCACTTAAACTTGTTTTCATTGTCACATCATCACACTTTATCACTTCAAATTTTGTCATGAAAATCAAGTTTAACCGATCTGCCCAAATGGGTATATTTGTCCCACAACGATTAAATAATTTAACAGCGATATATTCCAAATTCTGTCCCAAAATAGCTCTGAAAATGTCCAGTAATCAACCTCGCCTGTCGAAACTCAAGTGAGCACACTGAAGTTCTGCTCAACGCTTTTGACGAGTTCACTTCCACGAGGGGCAATCGGGCCCGTACTCGAAGTTTAAATTTGCTACATTCACTCACAAAACATAGAAAATAAAACAACAACAACGCCCAGAGGTGAAGAATTAAAAGTGTTGAACAAAAGGAACAATGTGGAAACTCCTCAACCCCGACTTTTTTTCTGCTCAGGATGTTGGAGTTCATAAAAAAAAACTTGCTCGAAAAGTGCCTTCCCGACTGGATTCTGCGGAACTGGATTTAGACTGGGGGGGTGGGGTGGGGAAGCTTCAAACGGTTATAACGACCGTGCATGGAGTCTCGACTCTTGAGAGTCGACTCGGGGGGAAGTGAGAAGATCACACAGCTTGAAGCTACTCTTGTTCCGGACGTGTGCAGCTTTTGAAAAAAAAGGAGCTCGAAAAAAAACTCCCGGGAAAACATGCATAAATAAGTTTTTATTATATTTCAATTTTACGCTGTGAACTTTGTATTTCGGAGGGACGAGGGGGAGTGAGGTGGATTCCACGTGGCACCTGGTGAAAATATTCCGTGGAACCGTGGCATAACACGTCACCTCGTGTGACGTGACGCGCTAGAGATTTGGTGGTTCATGCATGGTGTTACGGTTTTGAAATTGCTGCAAGTACGCGGTGTACCTTCTCGCGCTATGAAGTGAACTCTGTGCCATATGGCATGTTATGACGGTGGAGGCTGTGGAATCTACTACAATCACGCGGTGGAAGAGGGGGTGGATTTCGGGGGCGGGGAAGATTGCTGGAAGTTTTCCGCGAACCAGAAAATAACACACGTGCTTTTAATTTTGTAGCCATCATCATTGACTGAACCTTAACAGCGGCAGAAGGCTGGCAAGTGGAGCCGTTGATGGTGTGTCACTTGGTGTGAATGGTGGGGAGATTTTTGTAATTGCATTTTGCGGTTGGAATGGTATGAATGGGTTTTTTGGGTGGGAGAAGCAGGTAATGACATTGAGCTGAAGTTTGTGAAAAGTTTAAAGTTGAACGTGACAAACGTGAATTGCTTTTTGAATTTGTTCAAATGGGATATTAAAAGGTTTCAGTGGTACTTTTAGAGAACTTGGTAGCTGATACCGAGGTCGTTGGACATTGTCTGGCCCCGCCTGGACAAGCTCCAAAGATCCAATGCAATGTGATCAATTCACTCGAGGAGTGTAAATCCATACCACTAAGCTGTTATGTCGGAGTCTTTACTTCAATGTCAATGACCGAGATTTAATCCCTGAAGCTTCTGCTTTGACAGAAAAATAGGCTAGTCTTGTAGAGCTTGGACATGAATTTCAATCAATTTCAGTTTTTTGAGTCATCAATATCAATAACTTTGTGTACCATATGATAAAAGAGTAAAAAAAAAAAATACAAAAAATACTGAAATTTTATTCAAATTATTCCATTCAAAGATGTTACAAACTAACCATCACAAAGCTCATCCTCAAACTAACTTCAGTATTACTTAGAGCACCATAAAATTTCTCCAAAAGGCCTCATGTTCAATAAACTTGCAGCTTTGCCTGCCTGCCTTCCAAAGTACACATAATCCTGTCTCAGTACCTCGAACATGTGCGCCAACGATATCCGATGTCGCCCCGTTGACTTCTCGATCTTTTCGAGTCAGCACTTCTGAACTCTGCCGACTTCCCTCTCCCCCGTCTATTACGACCAAACTGGGTGTAAGAAAACAACCACATGGGGTCGACTCGCTGCACAACCGCCAGATATTTTGACTCCACCCAGGACATGTTGGAATATTATTTTAGCAGCTTACAGTCCCCCCACCCCCACACTCCGTCCCCGAAAAACTTAACGTGATACTCTCGGGGTGACTTTCGCTGCTCGGCGGTTGCCGGGACGACCCGTGCCTGTCAGAATCATCTCCGCAGCAGCAGAAAGGAGTCTCGTCGTGTGCGGATTGTCACTCTATACTTTGTCTAACGACAAACTTGTTATCAGATATTTTTGAACAAAGCTGAAACAAAGCGTTAATGACTTTTCTTTCACCCCTCCGAAACTTCACCCCACTCCACTTCAGCAAAAAGCTTCTTTGAAACCGACTTTGAGCGGGCAACTTTAGACGACAGTTTCATTCGAAACCATTATTACGCGTCATTATGAACGTTCGGTTATTAAGAGTCGAGCTAAATGACTTGGCATTGGATGGCGGGTGGCCCGAGCTCTTGTTGCGCTTCGAGTTAGTTGGGATCTTTTGTAACTTTGAAGCGGTGCCATCGCCACAGTTATCTGACGCTTTCTTAACAGTTGTAAGGCAGCGCGGATTATTGAATTTTGCGGAAGCTGTGGCTTTGGGAAAATTACAGCCTCGGGTGTCGTGCTACGGTTTCAATCGATTTGAGGGAAATGTTGGAAATAGTTGAGGGTTTGGATCGATAATGAAGTCACTAACGGGAAGCTGGTTCCTTGAATAGATGGAAACCATAAAAATTTTCATTTAAGGTGCAAAGATTATCGACTGTTTGGGGTATTGATATCTGTAACATTTATGGTTCTGAAAAAAAAACTCTATTTCCGAACATCTAGAGCACTGCTCGCAAGAAATCTTTAAGACTTACTATTTGTTTGGAAGAAACTGACTGATTAATGTTGGCATTAAGCCCCGTTCGAATCCTGAGGACTCAGCTGCTCAACCCAGCATCGACATTTTTGATTAGCCCAATCATTCATCGCCAGGGAAGAAAAATGTTTATCCCAAGAAAAATCGCTCCATCTGGGCGCCCGACTTTCCATGCAGAAGAATGCAATGAATTTTTCCATTAACAATTCGCCACGGCCTTCAGCGTTATCTCGACCGCCCCACGACACCATCAGCACCTCTCGGAGTGGCCATTTGCCGCAACACCCCCAGCCGCCAAAAACACTGCCGGGTGCTCCAAAACAATCTAACTTATCTCCGTTCCATTAAAGCCCGGGATGGTCTAGCTTGCCTTCCTGAAGTTTATTACCGAAAGATACACAACCATAAATAATACAATTTATTTTATTCTCAAGATTTATTCTAAAGAATAAATCATCAACCCCTCCCCGTCCCCCCAACAAACTACCCGGGCGGTTGTTGCACATCTTTCAGCTCGCCCGGACTTGCCCGAGAAAACCCATCAAGTTGGTGTTCTTGGGTGTTGACTCTCTCTCTCCCAAGTCAACCCGCCGCCGCCGTGGCCAGAAGGTGGCAATTTTCGGGGCCTGAGCCAAAACTAATGAGAACAAAACCACTTAACCCCCGTCCGCCCGGGCCCGGAGGGTCGTCCGGATATCCGAATATATGCGGTGTTGGCGGTGGTTGATCCCGGCTTTCCCCCTTTTTCCGGCGTGGCGTCCACGACAACGACCTTTCAGGGGGTGGGGTGAGAAATTCGGAAAGGTCACAGCAGGAAAGGGGGCGCAGGCAGGATGCGTTCGTCGGCGCCCGGCGTAGAAATGATAAATGCGACTTTTAATCACGGTCGCTCCCGGATCGCTTTAAAAGGCTTTAAGGCTGGGAGTTTGGGAACTGGCGTAGTTGCAGAGAGAAGCGGAATCAAATTTGATATTATGGCGTTACTTGATTAGGGCGAAGAATGGGCACTTTTGGAGTGGAAAATGGTCGTTAGGAGGTGTATGTTCTTGAAAACATTGTTTGAAGATAATTTAATTTCTTGGAACAGCAAACAGAAAAATCCATTAAAGATGCCGTTTATTCTAATTTAAGTTGATTAAATTCATGAAGAATTTCCATTTTAAAATTCATTATTTTCAATCTTCATTATTTTGTGGTGGCACATAAACAAAAATGTTTCGTGGATCAGACAAATATTTGTCCAGAAATTGAATCCTTATCGATATTGAGACTTGTGCCTAAATGTTCCAACATTTTTTAAATATATTTTATTTTCAATACTTAGTCATGATTTTGAGTAAAATTCAAATAAACAACAGATTGAAGTGAAATATTCCTTAAACATTTAACCTAGAACTTGTTTTTTGCTGTTGTTACCAATTTATGAGCCCTTCTAGACGTTTGGATAGCTTCATTGATGAAATTTTTCTTATGAAGAAATTCGCTCAATTCTTTCAAAAGCTATAAGCAAAAAACGATTAAAACAGACCTCAGAGATAGTTGAATAAATGCATTCTGGAGTGTGTACTTTCAAATGCTTTAAAATCGTGGTCCAACCCCATCACCTTTTTGAGTTTTTGAAATGAAAAAATGCGCTTTTTCATTGTTTTACGACTGTAACTTTTGTTTATAAGGTCTGATTGTCTTTCTCTCGAAAGCGAAATATTTATCTTGGTGAGCTCAACAAATCGACCTTAGTGCTCTCTTGTGCATACTAAATAGGAACACCAGCAAGCTAAAAACAAGAGAGCACAGAGGCATCGTAATGTCTAGAAGAATCCAACCTGCTACGATGTAAGCCTGTATAAATAAACTCGTAATTCTAATTTCGTCTAATTTTACATAAAAGTCCCTTTGACACCAAATTTCTATCTCATCGCCGTTTCAGGCTGCAAATTGTTGAAAAACACCTCTTTTTTCGCATGTTCAAAAATGGAAGGGGTCGTACCGCCCCTCCGTCACGAGATATCAAAAAACGGACCTCGGATTCGTGATCAGGGAAAAAAGTTACCCCTTAGGACAAAGTTTCACGCGTATCGAAGAGGGGTCGGGGCAACTTTTCCCGATTTCGTGTGAGTTGGTAGAGAATTACCCTAATCTTATTCTAGATTCGCTAGAGCATTGCACTCTTGAGCAAAGTTGCTCATATTTGTGTTTACTAAAACTTTGCTCAACACACCATCAAAGGAGTTTTTTATTGTCTTCGAAGAAGATTTATAAAACTAAAAACACGTCTTTTGACAAAAAAACGAAATCGCTAGCTCATTCTGGTAGAAAGTTTCAGCAATTTAGGGCTAAATTTATGGTTCAGATCATATCATTACTTATGGGAAATCATGCAGGGAACATTTTTCCTGAAGAACGCAAAAATATTGGAAATAAAGAAAAAAAAGTTAAAATGGTTTTATTGGAAATTTGGGAAATTTTCTGATAAAATTGCACACCCTCTTTCTTAAAAACTTATTTTGATGAATTCTTTGTTGAGAAATGTTTCTGGGCCCATGGAGTACATAAATCACTACCCGAGCGGACGGAAATAACTTAGGAATCACATTTTTTGATTTTTTGAAAATACTAGGCCGATAACATTTTATGTTATTTATAACAAGATTTGTTATTCGTCGTTATGGTTTTTTTGTTATCGGATTGTTATTGTAATAACAGACTAATATTTTTTTCAGTTACTCTTCGAACAAATCTTTGTGAATTGTTATTTTAACAACTAATCCGATCATCCCAATAAAAGTTGGAGTTATTCTTCCATAACAGAAAATGTTATTTCAAAGTTGTTTTGGCTTTCAACCAATATCAGACCAATAACAAATTTTGTTATGATAACATAAACTGTTATTAAACTCTTATGCAAAAATTGATTTTCCAAGAAGATTCAATGAAATTTTTCGTTATTTTAACAGTATTTGTTATTGAAATGGCATGAATTTTGTTATTACCGTCTGCCCGGGTACAGAAAAGTGTAATTGGTTGGGTAAATGCCCAACTGTAAGTTACTTTTATTAATTTTGGGTTTCAACAGAATATTTTTGTGCGTTTTGGTTATTCAATGTACCGTTTTCATTATATTTTCACAATTTCAATTTTAACAGATAATCTCCCAAATTTCCAAAAACATCTTTACAACTTTTTTCCTTTATTTCCCTGTAGGTGAAATTTCGTCCCATTGGAAAAATGTTCAAAAACTTCAAATGAGGATACCTTAAATTTTTCTCGACCATATTAGATAGGCGATAAAAAACATGTTATTATTAAATGTTAAATATGTTACAAAGGATATCGTAAAATCATGCTGATAAAATAAATCAAAGTGGCGTATGTGCACTAAGAAAAAGTTATAAAATCACTTTGAACATGAAATCAAAATTAAACGCAAATGTCTGAGATGGTGTGTGCAGACATGATTTTGTTTCACTCGTTTTTATCACCACTGACTGGTTGGACTGATTTTGTCCGGGTTTGTTCCATTTGATCCAGATTGATGTCACATCAAAGTTTCTTTAAATTGCAAATACAATTTACAAATTTCCATCCTAATCAAAAAGGCATAACAAGGTTGCCAGATCTATCCAACCATGCACACAATTTTGTTGCTTCTTGAATTAAATTCTCTTAAGCAAAACATATCAAAAAAATCACTTCAGTCGCGATATCAATCTGACATGATAGCTGAATAAAAATTTAGTTGCTGTTTAATTTTTGTAAGGTTTAAAAAGTCTTGTTTGGTTATATTTTGATTCCAATACATTCACGAAGAAACAGGAGATTTTTTGCCGCGAAAGCAAATTAATCAGCCCAAATATCTTTGATCTAGGGCTTAATGTGCTCGTTCCGCCAAACGCTCCCAATTAAAAAGCAACAAAAATCTTCCCCCCTTCCCAGGTTGATTTATTGCTAAACAAAACGACACACCAAATACACACACACACACGTTCACCAGATTAAACCGTGAACAAAAAGGTTACCCTTACAACCGGGCGCCACGATAAGATTAAACTCCCAATTAAAGCACAATTCATCCCCCTCCCACCTCGTTTGCTCACACCCAAGTGGATTGGGGGTAACCTTGTGCATGCCACACGTGGGCACACCCAGCTGGAGGAGCTGAGCTCTGACAGGCGTTTGATTTATTCCGCCAGATAAAGTCAGTCTAAATTTCCGTCCCTTCTCCCGGCGGGTAGGCAGGCAGGTTGAAGGACTCCTCGAGCTTGGAGCGGAGCAGCACATGTGTTACAACCGGTGTAGAAAAGGAGTTTGTGAGGGAGAAAAAAATAAAAAAAAACAACCAAACAAGGGAAAGTGGTTAAAATTTATGAACATTAAATTTATTCGCCACGTCGTTTTTCAAAAAGAAGGCATTTTCCTTCGCGGGATGAAGAAAACGCATAAATCTCCAGAGTCCTGATGGTGCGCCAAATGGTGGGGAGGTCGTTTGCAAACATGCTTTCAAATATATAGTAAGACGAATGCGCCTGGGGTTAGGCAACATACAGGGTGCCGCCGCGCCCTGCTGGCTCACGCATAAATTAATGGGTGAGCGTGTGATTTTGTCCCAAATGTGGGTTATTCTGGAGAGGGAAGGAATTAGGGAAGAAACAATTTGAATAAGGTTTCAAACATGTTGGCATCGTGGGATCAGTCATCCTTATTGGCAAAAGTAATCTGGGCATGAATTTTGATTATGAAAATAATCTTGACAATCTTGACAAGCTTGTCAAAAACTCACTTTAAGAATCGTTGGACAAAAATTGTCCGAAATTTCTTAAATCTACCCTCAAACCATTTCTTGAAACCCCACAAAGAAAGGCAAATAGTCCAAAGTTCCGAATCACCAAACTCCATCTCCGGCCCCAATCGTGTGTCCTAAATAAATATTAATTCGCTTAATGGCTTCATCGTTCCAGCTCGCTCTCCCTGCCCAGTGGGTCCTAAATTTAAACCGCAATTTTCATTTCGCTCAAACCTAGCTCAAAACCACCCAAAAAAGGGGGTTTTGCAAAAAAAAGATAGCTTTTCATGTGGTTTCCTCCCTCCCACACAGCTGCAGGGGAAAACACCACGACGAATAATTAAAATGCACAAGTAAACAATTTCAATTTGCATCTGCCTGCTCTCGTCATTTGTTTACCCCTTTTCTGGAAGGATGCCGCTGCACGCGAAAAGTGGGCCTCGGTTTTGAGGAGGAAAAAAAAGTTTTTTTTCCCGGAACCCTCGAAAGCATCGTTATCGCACCTGTCTTTTTCAGCAAGAGAAAAAAATCAACCCACTTTTTTGTCTTTTCCAAGATTGACCGGCATGTGACTGCTGGAGGATTTGGCGCGGGCACTTGATGCAAATTTTCCAGCTTCCTGCCAAACGGTGGGGGGAAAGACCTCCGAAACCGAGAAAACCGTAAAAGCACACACCAGATTTGCATTTCAACCATTAATTTTGCTACCTTTTAAATTACGGCCAGGGGGGCCTCATTCGAAACTGCTTTTAGGCTAGCATTTTCCACTATCTTTCAACCCTCCTCTCTCCTCCTACGCTGAATAGCTATTCCAAGCTTCTTCCAGTTTGGTTTTGTTGGTTAGACACTGAGGTAAAAGCAGAAAAAGCCATTTTCCAGCATCTGCTGCTACGGCTAAAGTGTAGGTACTGTTTACATTTCTGCATGAAAAATCACTCCAAGCTAAAAGAGTGGTGTTTGCAGTGCTGTCGAAATTGTGTGTTAGTTTTGGTGTGCAGGGCGGTAGCGAAGGGGCGGGTGGGCGCAAATGTTTTTCTTGCAATTCACTTTTGCCGAAAATTTTTGCACCACAACTTTGTTCGGGCTGGATTTTTTTTTCGGTGGAAATGTTTTTCTTACATTTCTCGCACTCATCGCGCTGTGATGAACTGAAATTTGCGGTTCAGTCAAGCTGGAAATGTTTGCGTTAGCTAGAATAAATGTTTTCCACGGGAATGAACTACGATTGGGTTGATGTAAAAGTAACTCGAGTTTTCTTCAGCATGTTTTTGATTAATTTAGATAAATATAATTTCATATTAGAGAAGTACCCATGTGTTACAATCTGTAGATCAATTAAAACATATTAAAAGTACATAAGGATTCTTAAGGTGTGTATGCAACAGTATTCCTACAGGGTTTTAAACAAAACATGACCCCAATTAAATCAAATTGGGATTAATTTACACTCATTGACTCACATTTCTTACTTAACATTTGAATTTACAATCATTTGGTCTTTCAAGAACATCAGAGGCACTTTTTGAAATCCAAATGATTGATCACAAACACTCTTACAAATACAATGTAGAGTACCGTCATCTGGGGCGAATCGGGACTACTGTCTGAATAGAGACAGCAGTTTTTAGAGCACTTAAATGCTGGAAATTTTGAAACCGATGCACTACTGTTGTGCATCTGGGTCGATTCTATCAGAAACTAATCCAAAATTTCAAAATACTAAAGAGACTAAAACTAAAACCGATTTGCCAGAGATGACGGTATTCTTAAATTAAGGGAAATTTCATTGAAAACTATGCGTTTATTCTAAAAATTCTCGTTGTTTCCCTGAAATCTACTACAACATAATAAATTTTTCACGAACATCGAATTTTTAAGAACATCTTTAATGTAACCTAATAACTCACATGATGTTCTCGTTATTGATCTGAAGTCACAAAAAAAACTTGTCATCAATTTATTGAACACTTTTCAGCCTTATCAAATACCATAAAAGAGTTTATAACCAGCAAACTTTGCAAACAAACAGTTTCATTTCATTAAGCAAACTCTTATTTTCCTCCTTTTCTTTCTTTCTTTTCTTTTCTTTCTTGGACTGCCCCTTCTGTGCCGCGAAACAAAACTATTTGAACTATAAACGCACACACATACAAAACAAACCTGACAATCACTTAACAAACAAGCACAGAAGTCGTCTCAATCGCGATGAAGTCGATGTTTTCGCAACAATTTGTCGTTGCACCACAACAACAGCAGCAACAACAGCAACAACAACAACAGTCGACATCGGCAGCGTGTTAGAACAAGTTTCGTTAACAAGGGACAGTTGAGCAAAGGGTTAGGCTTCGAAAGCGAAAGAGAAGAGAACAAATTGGGACATTTAAAAACAAAAAAAACTTTAAAATCAACAAAGTGAAAGCCGGCGTGAAACAGTAGAGCTTTAAAGCAAGTGTGATATCTAGGAAATAGGAAAATAAGCATTTTTAGGGACAAAATCAGCCTAGCCAAACAAAGCAAACCGTAGCAAAAACAAACAAAACCAATTGTTCTGCACAATATCAGCAAACATCAACTGCAAAGAAAGTTAGAACCGCTGGGACGACAAACGTACTGAGAGAGAAAGAGCGAGCAACATAGGGAATTAGGAGTAGCCAATTTTTCGACGCAACGTAAGCCAATTCTTGAACTTCAGGACTTTATACAAGCTAACACCCCCCACTCCCCATTTTCCCCGTTCAAAACAAAAAGAAGAAAAACACACACACACACACACTAACAAAAAAAATCAAGAGAGCGAAGAAAAACATCGCGTGCAATCACAAGAAGAAGAAGAGTCGCACAAAAACGAAAGTGATTCACGTTTGTGGATTTGTGCCGTTCATCACAGCACAGAGTCGACGACGACGACCACGACTCAGGCGAAAGGGTCTGACGGAAACAAAGAGGCTTCGGAAGTAAGCACAAGACTTTTCCATCACAACAGCAGCAACAACAACAACAACGAGAGCAGCATCAGTTTTCAGAGTGATGGGATTGAGGTTGAGAAAGGCGTTTGATTGCGAGTGATTTGAAGAAATTCCAACCCAAAATGCAAAAAATTGAGGATAACATTGATTTTTGAGCGTAACATTTCAAACGGGCGCATTGAAAGATGTTAAAAGCAGTGCGAATCTTCTTCGACCTTTTTAAATTTTTTGTTTGAAATGTGACATTACCGTAGTAAATTTTCAATAGGGTTCATCCCATTTGAACTCAACGTGAACTGTCACTAGAGCAAGTGAGATAGACTGTTTGTTTACTGCGAATTCCTTTATAACAGCGATTGGCAGATGATCTCTCCAAATTACATTATCCCTCTTCTTGTTTACGTCCAAGGCCATGTATGTAAACAAACAGTCTATCCCGCATGCTATAGTGACAGTTCACATTGAGTTTGAGTGAAATTGGAAGATGTTGACATCTAGTTGTGATTACAAACACCTCTTCAAAGACACTTGACTTAGTCAAAACAATGCCAATGTGGATAAGTAAACAAACAATCTATCCTGTTGATGTTAACATTGAGAGCAGAACAGACTGCGTGTTTACAAATAAACCTTGGTCCTTTTACTTTGTTTTGCTTGAAGTGACACATTGGTCATGCAACCGGATCATAATATTTACAATTTATGACAGTTTTGAAGGTGTTAATTTTCAGAGAGTAAATGAATCGGGAAACCACCTGTCAAAAGACAGATAGTGGCAAATGTGAAACAAGTCCCTTTCCTCATCAAATGCTTAATTAAGTTGTTTGACTTTTTTCAAACTTTTTTTTAACCTAATAAATGAATCTTTAAATTCTAAAAGTAGTATACACTCAACCTGGTTTCTTTTTCGTTTGACACTTTTTTAATTTGTACCCCGTTGGTTAGTCAAAGTCAAACTAAAAAGTGACGAACTTTTAACAAGGCACTCACGCAAACTATCAAAGTGTTTGGTAGTGTGTGTGTAAAAAACGTGTAAAAGGGGTGTCAAATTAAAAAGAAACCCCGTTCGTTTGACAACAGTTGGTGTCAAACCATCGGGGTTTGAGTGTATCTTGTTTCATTCTCTTCTTACAAAATCCACTCAAAAACTTCTCCAACGTGGCAACCGGAAGGGGCGAGCCCCCCAAATTGAAAAGCCATAATTTATGGCCGTAAATTACAAACCAACTGGGACCTGGAAGGGGAGTGTGATTTCTCAGGACACCGCCTCTTCCTCCCAGGGCCCTCAACATTGCCAAAAATCAACCCCGAAAACCTCACCATGAAATTGCGTGGCGAACTGACCGAAAATTGCCACTTTGGTCCGTTTCCTCCCCTTCAGAGGAGACGTCCAGGAAAGCGATACTTACACAATAGTCGAAAATTTTAATATTCATTTAACGCCACCATGAATCGTGACTCAAATATTTCCTTCGGCTTCGAGGGCTCTCCCGAGAAACTTTTCCGTATCACATGGCCTGCCTGCGTGGAGAGGCGGAAAAGGAAAAAGGGCGCTCAACCCCCTTCAGGCGCCCCTTTTGAAGCGCCCTCTCACTCTGTTTCTACTGCTGCTGCTGCTGCTCTCACTCTCTGTTGTTGTTTTTCTTTCATTCGTTGTCGTAACCTTAAAGTGTCGTGCGTGATTTATATCTTACCTAAGGGTGTTGTACGTAATTATTTGGTAGTTTTTATTTTCTGTTTGTTTCGTTTTGTGTTTTTGTGTTTTTGTTGTTTCTGTTTCAGGATTTTTTCGATTTTTCTCTTACAAAATTTATTTCTTCGTTTCAATGGTTGTGCTCTTCTCAACAATCCTGAGAGGAGCAAGTCATTGTTTAAAGCATTTTCGAAACCACTTTCAGTTCCCAGTTACGGTAAAATCTTTTGTTTTCCGACTCACAATTTACTAGCGGCGTGTTTCGGCAGCTTTAGTTTCCCTTTTGGTTTCGCAACTCATCGCAGAACGGGGTGTCAAAATTCCCACGCAAAAATTCGTCCCACAATTCGGCAACACGGCAAATGTTCAAAATTCTGAAACCCAAAAACCAAACCCTTCTTGGCGTATCAGGACACACCTCTCTGAGAGCGAGTTCCAGAGCACACCCCCCCTCAGAATTTCACCCACTCTAGCTGTTTTCGTTTCCATGTGTGTGTGTGTTTGTGCGTGTCCGTGTCTTTTGATAATAATGTAATTACATTTTGTGGGCTCGTTTCTTGCGAGAAAATTGTAGGAAATCTCACGTTTACACTCATCAACTGTTCACAAACTACGATGCACATTTATCTTTTACTAAATCACATACTAAAAAACACATACTAAAAAAACGGTATTGAAATGAAAAACTAGATTTTTTAAACTCTTTCGACATTCAATCAACATTTATAAAAAATAAATTAATTAAAATAAATAACAGGGTAATTTTCCGCCAACTCACACAGCAGTTGCCCCGACCCCTCTTCGATTTAAGTGAAACTTTGTCCTAAGAGGTAACTTTTGTCCCTGATCTCGAATCCGAGGTCCGTTTTTTGATATCTCGTGACGGAGGGGCGGTACGACCCCTTCCATTTTTGAACATGCGAAAAAAGAGGTATTTTTCAATAATTTGCAGCCTGAAACGGTGATGAAATAGAAATATGAAAGGGACTTTTATGTAAAATTAGACGCCCGATTTGATGGCGTACTAAGAATTTTGAAAACACGTATTTTTCATCGAATAAAACACTAAAAAAGATTTAAAAATTCTCCCATTTTCCGTTACTCGACTGTAAAATTTTTTGGAACATGTCATTTATGGGAAATTTAATGTACTTTTTTAATCTACATTGACCCAGAAGGGTCATTTTTTCATTTAGAACAAAAATTTTCATTTTAAAATGTCGTGTTTTTTCTAACTTTGCAGGGTTTCTTTTTAGAGTGTAACAATTTTATACAAAGTTGTAGAGCAGACAATTACAAAAATTTTGATATATAGACATAAGGAGTTTGCTAATAAACATAACGTGTTATCGCGATTTTACGAAAAAAAGTTTTGAAAAAATTGGTCGTCATCGATCATGGCCGTTCATGGTCACCCGCGACAGACACGGACGACGAAATAAAGAGAAACGCAAAAAGTAACTTATTCAAAACTTTTTTTCGTAAAACCACGATAACTCGTGATGTTTATAAGCAAACCCCTTATGTCTACATATCAAAATTTTTGTAATTGTCTGTTCTACAACTTTGTAGAACATTGTTACACTCTAAAAAATAATGCTGCAAAGTTAGAAAAAAACACGAAATTTTAAAATGAAAAATTTTGTTCTAAATGATAAAATGACCCTTCTGGGTTAATGTAGATTCGAAAAGTACATTAAATTTCCCATAAAATGACATGTTCCAATTTTTTTTACAGTCGAGTAACGGAAAATGGGAGAATTTTTAAAACTTTTTAGTGTTTTTTTCGATGAAAAATACGTTTTTTTCGGAATTCTGAGTACGCCATCGATTCGGGTGTCTAATTTTACATAAAAGTCCCTTTGACACCAGATTTCTATCTCATCACCGTTTCAGACTGCAAATTATTGAAAAACACCTCTTTTTTCGCACGTTCAAAAATGGAAGGGGTTGTACCGCCCCTCCGTCACGAGATATCAAAAAACGGACCTCGGATTCGTGATCAGGGACAAAAGTTACCCCTTAGGACAAAGTTTCACGCAAATCGAAGAGGGGTCGGGGCAACTTTTCCCGATTTCGTGTGAGTTGGTAGAGAATTACCCAACAACCTTTGCGAAAATAAAAATAAAACTTGGAAAATTAACCTCTGTCAGCGCAGTTACTTACATGGTAAGTGATAAGGCGAAATTATTTTAATTAAACATTTTTTTAAATAATTTTTCCGACATTATACAAATTTTGAATTTTAAACCTCAAATTGGAAATAGTTCTGGAAATAGAAATCTCTATTTTTTTGAATTAATAATAATTCAATACTCATATTTTCTTAAATTAATTCATTATTATTGTCATCTTTTAAAGCATTGTGTGATACAAGGTGTTTAATATATTAAAGTTTATGTTATGACTTTACTCCCTTCAAGTCAGACTAAGGCCAAGGGACCAAATCTTTGTTTTGAAATAATCTTAAATTCATAAAAAAAATTCTATAGTTTACTCAATTTACATACTAAAGTTTATAATTATGTTTCGATAAGTTATTGGAAAATCGTCCATATATTGCAAAAAATTACACTTTTCAGTACAATATGCTTTTCAATAACCACAGTTTTATAAATTAAAAATAATTTATTGAATGGAAATGCCTAAGATTATGTAACTGTATCCTTAATTTCGTTTTTTGTTCACCATTACGTCAGGTCGTCCGGTAAATTTGAAAAAAACGAAGAAATTAAAACCAACATTTCAAAAGAGAGCAGTTCTCTAGGATTTCGGTCATTCGATTTTTTTTGTATTTTTTAATCCGACTGAAACTTTTTTGGTGCCTTCGGTATGCCCAAAGAAGCCATTTTGCATCATTAGTTTGTCCATATAATTTTCCATACAAATTCGGCAGCTGTCCATACAAAAATGATGTATGAAAATTCAAAAATCTGTATCTTTTGAAGGAATTTTTTGATCGATTTGGTGTCTTCGGCAAAGTTGTAGGTATGGATACGGACTACACTGGAAAAAAATAATACACGGTAAAAAAAATTTGGTGATTTTTTTATTTAACTTTTTATCACTAAAACTTGATTTACAAAAAAACACTATTTTTAATTTTTTTTATTTTTTGATATGTTTTAGAAGGCATAAAATGCCAACTTTTCAGAAATTTCCAGGTTGTGCAAAAAATCACTGACCGAGTTATGAATTTTTTAATCAATACTGATTTTTTCAAAAAATCGAAATTTTGGTCGTAAAAATTTTTCAACTTCATTTTTCGATGTAAAATCAAATTTGCAATCAAAAAGTACTGTACTGAAATTTTGATAAAGTGCACCGTTTTCAAGTTAAAGCCATATTTAAGTGACTTTTTTGAAAATAGTCGCAGTTTTTCATTTTTTTAAATTAGTGCACATGTTTGCCCAGTTTTGAAAAAAATATTTTTGAAAAGCTGAGAAAATTCTCTATATTTTGCTTATTTGGACTTTGTTGATACGACCTTTAGTTGCTGAGATATTGCAATGCAAAGGTTTAAAAACAGGAAAATTGATGTTTTCTAAGTTTCACCCAAACAACCCACCATTTTCTATCGTCAATATCTCAGCAACTAATGGTCCGATTTGCAATGGTAATTTATGAAACATTTGTGAAATTTTCCGATCTCTTCGAAAAAAATATTTTTGGAATTTTCAAATCAAGACTAACATTTCACAATGGCCAAACATTCAATATTACGCCCTTTTAAAATGTTTGTCTTGATTTGAAAATTCCAAAAATATTTTTTTCGAAAAGATCGGAAAATTTCACAATTGTTTCATATATTAACATTGAAAATCGGACCATTAGTTGCTGAGATATTGACGATAGAAAATGGTGGGTTGTTTGGGTGAAACTTAGAAAACATCAATTTTCCTGTTTTTAAACCTTTGCATTGCAATATCTCAGCAACTAAAGGTCGTATCAACATAGTCCGAATAAGCAAAATATAGAGAATTTTCTCAGCTTTTCAAAAATATTTTTTTCAAAACTGGGCAAACATGTGCACTAATTTAAAAAAATGAAAAACTGCGACTATTTTCAAAAAAGTCACTTAAATATGGCTATAACTTGAAAACGGTGCACTTTATCAAAATTTTAGTAAAGTACTTTTTGATTGCAAATTTGATTTTACATCGAAAAATGAAGTTGAAAAATTTTTACGACCAAAATTTCGATTTTTTGAAAAAATCAGTATTGATTAAAAAATTCATAACTCGGTCAGTGATTTTTTGCACAACCTGGAAATTTCTGAAAAGTTGGCATTTTATGTCTTCTAAAACATATCAAAAAATAAAAAAAATTAATAATAGTGTTTTTTTGTAAATCAAGTTTTAGTGATAAAAAGTTAAATAAAAAAATCACCAAATTTTTTTTTACCGTGTATTATTTTTTCCAGTGTAGTCCGTATCCATACCTACAACTTTGCCGAAGACACCAAATCGATCAAAAAATTCCTTCAAAAGATACAGATTTTTGAATTTTCATACATCATTTTTGTATGGACAGCTGCCGAATTTGTATGGAAAATTATATGGACAAACTAATGATGCAAAATGGCTTCTTTGGGCATACCGAAGGCACCAAAAAAGTTTCAGCCGGATTAAAAAATACAAAAATTAAAATTGAAGAAAAAAGACCGATTTCGTAGAGAATTGCTCAAGAGCGAATGATTGAATTTAGACATGTTAGTTATGAATGTGAAATTTTTAAAATATTTTTAATATTTTTAATACTTTTGAAGAAATCACAACATTTTAAAAATCTTCAATTTTGTAAAATTTTGCTTAATGAAGAACCATTATTTACTGAGATCTTCGACAATCTTTTAGGAAATTCGTAGAACTTTTGGAAATTGATATTACATACACTTTTTTTTCAAATATTTTTGTTAAGTACTTTTCGATCACATAATTGATTTCACATTATAAATTGAAGCTCGAAAATAATTATGTGAAATTTTACTTTATTTACAGCTTTTTTTTATCTTTGGCACGAAAGCTGTGCGTTTTTTCCTAAAAAAAAAAATCAATAAATGCTAATTCAAGCTAAGTTTTTTTTAAATAGTTCTCATCAATACCTATAACTAAGGCTACCAACTGTACGGATTTTTCCTTACCGTACGGATTTTCGACCTTCTCCGCGGATTTTTAACAGGCCGGAATTTGTGTACGGATTTTTTCGCATAATACGGATTTGTACGGAATTTTAACAACTTTTCAAAAATTTCATTGCTTTTTTGATTGGGCCAAAGCTTTCTCTAATTAGATATTTTTATTTTACTGTCAGTTTGATTTTAAAAGGATAACTTGCATAATTTTCCGGGTTTTCCGCAGTTCAAACTTGATTGTCAATGATTGTTCTTTTCAAAATCCTTACAAAACATATTTATTAAATTAAAGATCAAATTTTGGCTTGAGAAAAACTTGTGTTGTGCTTGTATTTATAGGATCTCTAGAAAAAATTTCGTGAAAACACTAACAGCGATATTATTTGTAAAAGCAAACTTGACATTTCGTAAACTTTTAAACGTTTAACAAAAATATTTTTAATTCCCAAATTCCTTGACAGTTTTTGTTAAACCATGGTGTCATATCGGTAATGTACACTCAACCCCCGGTGGTTGGTCACTTTTTCGTTTGACACTTTTTTAGTTTGTACCCCGTTGGTTGGTCAAAGTCAAACTAAAAAGTGACGAACTGTCACTTTTTACACGGCGCTCGCGCACACTATCAAAACCAACGTTTGGTAGTGTGTGTGAACTCCGTCTAAAAGGGGTGTCAAACTAAAAAGTGACCCCGTTCGTTTGAAAACAGCTGGTGTCAAACCATCGGGGTTTGAGTGTAAACGGATTTTGGCTCAGCAAGAGTTGGTAGCCTTACCTATAACTTTGCCGAAGACACTTAATCGATAAAAAAATTTCTTCAAAAGATAATGAATTTCGAATTTTTATATACCATTTTTTAACGACAGCTGCCAAAATTGTATGAAGCCTTGTATGAGTGACACAAAACAGGAAAAAAATAAAAATGCATCAAATTGGCCTATTTCGAGAGAATTATTTAGGTTGCCTGTCATGTTTTATCAGTACCATTCAATAACATTTGAAATACATTTTTCAATTTGAATGTTGTTTAACTTGTTACAAAATAACTTTTTTAATTTAACAATGCAGTTTTATTGTGTTCTTTTGTTGATTTCTCGTCACAAACTGTAATAGTTGGATTCCTTGAAGGTGCCAAAATTAACTTGTTCAGTTTATTTCCAGACAGTACTAATCATAACGAATATTGGGTATGATGGTTCAATTTAAAAAGGGCGTCTCCTTGAATACCTTCTATGAAATGAAAATTTAGTGGAGGTGTTTAATTTCTTAGAATAATTGAATAGCATTTATACCACCATTTAATAAATTTAATCCTGTCTGCGAATGAAATAAAATTATATTCGTTTTTAGTGAGTACAAATTCCAAATTCTTAAAGTTTTGTATCCAGAGACTTTCAAATAGAAAAGTTGCAACCGTTAAGATTAACGAGCCAATTTTCATCATTCGTCCCTCGAGAGACCTTTTTCTCTGCGAATGATGTGCCGAAACCGTCAATGAGCAGTCTAATTATTAATCCAGCTTAGAATTATCTCCATTTATAACACCTTCCACGCAGTTTCCTGCCAGCATCAGAAGCCTCCCCGCTCACCATCACGAAATAAGCACACTTGAAAAATATTTATATTACGATCGTCCCTCCGGTCCATTACCATCTCTCCTCACCGTTCCGGAGGCTTACCTGCCCACCTTAATACGCACATGATGTGCATGCTTTATTCATAATTTTTCCCTGTGCCCGCACACAATCCGGCTGGCGTCGTCCATTCAAAAGGGACCAAACAGGGAGTGCGTGAGTGAATGTGTGCGTGCGACCTGGAAAAGCCTCGGAAAATCATAACCGTTACGACCCAGGCTGGGGAAAAAAATACCATAGTCAATGATTATCTTCGCACTCCAGGTTGGCGTCCCCTCCCCTCGGTAATCCGCTGTTTATTTTCGCAAGCGATTTTTCCTCCAAACTCCCTGACCCGCACTTAAGCTCCCTTCCCCCGTTCCGGGGGAAGCCAAGAACCCTCTTATTAAATTTATATGTAAATTAAAATATTTCGCACAAATTCAATCTCTCCCGTGAGTCGCGTGGAACAACGCACGTTTTCGGAAAATGCTTTTCCCCCCATTTTCGTCTGCTTAAACCACTCCAGGAGCAACCGAAAAAAAAGGACAATCTTCCTAATGGCGACCGGGGACAGGAATGCCGCCGTTTTCTTCATTCAATTTTTATTAGCATTCCTCCGTATCGGTTTCGGCTTTTCTCTTTAAGGGAAAGCAGCCCTCGAAAAAGAATCAGGCAAAAGTGTAGGTAATTAGATGATTTAATGTTGGCCCTCAACTTCAACGAAAAATTCAAATTTGTGCCCTCCCCTCAGCCAAAAACAACCGGGGGGAAAAGTTTGACCTAGAAATTTTCCCCGGGAAATGGGTCCAATTAGGCGGTTTCGCGTGCGCGCGGGGATTGGTGGCTCTTCAAAAGAGCCATGACGTCATTTTTTGGTGCTAAGCTCGAAGAGGGTCCACTTTAATTGGACGGGCAAAGTTCGCCGTGGCAGGCTGAAAGCAGATGCTTAGTGCTTTTCGATGGCTGACGCTGGCAGAGGTTGTTCTTTTGATGTACTTGAGGGAGTTTTGTTTCGAGGGCTAATAATTTCTCTTGTAATTATGGTGCTTGTGAGATGAAATCAATAGCTGTTTGAGATGCTTGAAATTCGAAGATTAAAAAAATGGTCTTAACAGTTATACTCAAAAAACAAAAAAATATCAAAATAGTTCATCCTCACCAAACTCGTTAATCATTCGCCAATTCTCTCAACACCAGAAAAAAAAACTCAATCCATTCCCTTCAAGTTCAGTCCCCCTTTCTCCTGCACAACCACCAGCTGTCACTGTTGCTGATTTGCAGAAAGTTCCACCCTCACCTCGAAGATATCTTAAGAAAAACTTCCAACCATTCGCTCAGTCATCATGTAATTAGGATAATTTATGGCCTCACCGTCGATTGTTCCGTCTTGTTGGGCGCGAAATGGACTGAAAGCTCCTCCAGCCCTTTTCCGAACCATTTCTTCTGTGGGTGTGATTGAGCTCGTAATTACTCGTGCAAACCTTGTCGTCCCAAGCCGAAACCTGCTAAGCTTCAAAACTTTACCGTTGACCATCAGCATCCCAGCGGGGATCCTCGCCAAAGTAATTTGCTCCCAAAAGCCACCAAGGTCCACTTCGGAACCACCGCCCATAAAACTCAAATTATGTCAGGCCGCAAAACCGCGCCATGTACCGGACAGTTCCCTACGGGTGGGAGCTGGAAAAACCCCAACAACAACCCCCTTCTCGTCGGGGGAGGGGTTTTCCAGGCCGGAAACAAAGCGCAAGAGACCACGCCAGCGAGCGAGCGAGCTCATTAATTTTATCTGTCGCCTCATTACCCTCGTAAGTCAAACAAACTTTGTCAGCATCTTCAGCTCGTTACGGGCCCCAGCCTAATTCCCGCGCCCAAGAGTCCAGCGTGGCCACCGGGGCGTCGTTAGCCGCAAATGGCCGCTCCACTCCCTCCGACGTTCAGCGTCGACGAGTTGATTTATCAAAATTAATTGTGAAAATTTCGAAATAAATGTCACCCTCGGAATTGGAGTACGAATTCCGAAATCGATTCTTTTCTCGTTTTTTTTTTTATGGGGGGAAAGACTTTCATCACGTCAGAGCTTTCGACACTCGGCGCGGGACAAACGGAATGTAATTAACGAGATTAGATTCGTTGAAAAGGATCAGGGGTGGGGTGGGGGGCGAGGGGGCTATAAATTAGACATAATGATCCAAATTATATCTAATGGCTATATAATCCAATTCCGAGCGGGAAAAACATGGCGCTCCGGAACCGGGGGTGACTTTTTTACGGGCTCCCTGATCTTCGCTGATTGGTGCGGAAATAATTGAGCTTTGCGAGGAATCGATTTGGGATGAAGGATCGATACTGCCTCAATTTATGGGCCACATTGCCCGTTTAAATTAACCTAACTCATAAAACAGATTCTTCAGCGAGGATTTCATAAACAAAGGGACTTTTGACTAAAAATTTCCACACAAAAATCTGAAAACAGACTTTTGAAACTTGTTTTGGTAACCTCACAAAAAATGTCACGAATAACCACACAAAGTAGACGCAAAAATAGAACTAACGCCCAAACGACAGCACAAAGTAGACAGAAAAATAGATCAAAACGTCTATTTACAACTTCACTGTCAACGAATGACCGCACAAAGGAGACGAGAAAACAGACCTAACGCACGAATGACCGCATAAAGCAGACAGAAAAACAGATCCAAACGTATTGTGATAACTTCACTGCCAACGGATGAACGCACAAAAACAGATCAAAACGTCTTTTGACAACCTCACTGCCAACGAATGACCGCACAAAGCAGTCGAGAAAAAAACGTACGAATAACTGCACAAAGCAGACCAAAAGAAAAACATATCAAAACGTCTTTTGACAACTTCACTGCCAAAGCAGACCAAAATAAACAGATCAAAACGTCTTTTGACAACCTCACTGCCAACGAATGACCGCATAAAGCAGTCGAGAAAACAGATCTAACACACGAATAACTGCACAAAGCAGGCCAAAAAAACAGATCGAAACGTCTTTTGACGGCTTCACTGCCAACGAATGACCGCACAAAGCAGATGTAAACAACAGATCAAAACGTCTTTTGACAACTTCCCTGCCAGCTAATGACAGCACAAAGCAGACAAGAAAACAGACCTAACGCACGAATGACCGCACAAATCAGACGTAAACAACAGATCAAAACGTCTTTTGACAACTTCCCAGCCAGCTAATGACAGCACATAGCAGACAAGAAAACAAACCTAACGCACGAATGACCGCAGAAAAAAATATCAAAACATCTTTTGACAACCTCACTGCAAGCGAATGACCGCACAAAGCAGACGGAAAAACTTACAGTCGCAATAGTCGCACAAATCAGACAAAATATAGAAAAATAGTGTAAAATATTTCTTCTTTTAACAAAATAGATGATAAAATACGCAACATTTCCTACATTTTTCAACAAGTTTCAGAAGTCAACGAGCCATTCTCCCTTTCAAAGTTAATCTAATAAGGCTAAAGAATCTTTTCTACCCCCCATGAAAGAATTCCAAAGAAGCAGACACCAAAAGACCTTCTCGTTCAACTCCGGGAACTCTTATCCTCCCAGTTGCAAGTTGATCATCCCCGCTCGAAGGTGTACGATGTCTTCCGGTTGGGTGCACTCTTTGATGCACTTTTAATAGTTTGTCCTTGTCCTGGACCAAAACCCGTGAAGACGAAGCTGTCCCTAATAGCTAGCGCAAACTGAGTTAGCCAAAACGCTCACGTTCGTCGGTTGAAGATTCCTCGCCGCCGGAGTAGTTTAAAATTCCTTTCGAGATTCGCCACAACCTTTCCATGTAGGTTTAGGCAAGCCACGTCTGCCCTGGCCACGTGTCGACGACGTCGTCGAAGACAGAGGCGCCAAAAATCGGGGAAAATTATTTTTGATTAGCATAGAAATTCGCTGGTGAAGACGCTGACGAGAGGGGGGAGAGACTAAACAAAGAAATTTTCCGGGTGATTTGGCTCCTATGATGATGGCGAGCAATGGGGACGAGATAACGTGGCCAACGAGAGGTTTCGAGCGGGAGGGGAGGTTGAAGATTCTTTACGAGTCTTTGTTTGCACTTCCGGAGCGGTGGCGTTGTTCTTTGTCGAGGATGGCCTGTTGCCGTTCAAGGCCATGTGTCCTTTATGGTTCACTTTGACGAGGGGGGTGCCACTTGGTGACAGACGGCGCGAGGGGCATCTTTACTTTGTTTCGAGGGTCGTTGGGTTCAGGATTGAGTAATTTGTGAATTATGACGGAAATGCGTCGATTTGGATGTGGTTGAGGTTGTCCAGAAGTCTTGGAAGTATTGTATGGAAAAGTCGCTATTCATTACCTGAGATCTAGCATTGCCAGTTTAACTCAGATTGAGTTGCACTATTCTACAAAGTTGTTTTTTTTAATCTCTTTAAGTTTCTTCAAACGAACCAAGAGATTCAGGTCAGGCTTGATTCGTAATAAGTAGATAAGAAGTGAATCTTCATCATTATCGGCTCCAAGATCCTTTACAGACTTTGAACTAAATACAAAGTTCTGCAATCATCACAAACTTTATTTTAACTTAAGTGGAATTGTCAATCAAAACTCATTTAGTCACGTTTTGAAAGAGTTAAATTTGATCAAAAGTTTGCAAGGGACTTGGAGCGTATATATGGAATAATCACTGTTTACTTATTGAGATCCAGCTTTGTCAGGTCATCTCGGATCGAGTTACAGTGTTCGACAAAGTTGTTCCCCGCATAAAAACCTGTAAAAATCTTCTTGAAAAACTTGTTGATTTTGCTTTTTTCTATCCACATAAAAGGGGAAAACGAGATACATCTCAACCCAAACTGCTTCAAGATTCACTCTTCATCAAATAATGTAACAATCAAAGAGGCGCTTCGATAGGCATCTTTTGACTCCAAAACGACTTCCACAAACCTCCAGAGTGAAAGTTCATCTCAGATAATCCCATTACGCGCTGTCCCAACGCCGTGAAATATGTTTTTAAAATCAATCTTAGTTACAAGCCCCCAAAAAAAAAACCAAGATCAGTTTGACGCGCATAACTTGAAGCGATAATCCCAGCTCAATTTCACCCGGTAGCCATGCGTCAAAAAACGACCCCCACGAGGGGCGGTGGTGGCGAAGATAAATGGACGGAACCGTCCGGATGTGCCACCCAATGCCGTTGTTTATGATGGAAACTTCCTGCAGCCGAAGTCGACGCTTCGTATGACGACTTTATCACTACACTCCCTTCGTCTCAGTGTCCAACAACGTTCCCACGTGGCCAATCCGGGGTTGACCCCTTGCCCACTCTGGCCGGAACCGACCCCGAAGATCCACAAGTCAGTCCGCTGTGGCAATGTCTTAATAGATTTACGAGAGAGATTTTGATTTATGATATTATTTTGTTTACGGTAGCAAAGTTTCGGTTTTGATTAGGACTTTCTTCTGAGCGCTTCTCTGGCTGGTTTCTCGTCCGGTCCGGTTTTAATACGTTGTATCTGGGTGCGCTCTGGTTTGGTGTGTGTGTCTTCTGCCTGGAAGGAATCATAAATCTTTGTTTCATCATCATCATATCTTGGAACCTGGGCGGTGGAGGCGGAGGAGAAAAGGGACCGGAACACTTTCTTCTTTTCTTTTTTGACGAGATAATTTTACTGCTATTCTGGCTTCTGGGGATCTTTTGCTATTTTTTTTGTGGGGTAAAGGGGGACAGATCAAATCTGGTTCCAAGGGGGTGGGAGAACCATACTTTACAGTTTTACTTGTCTCAGTTTTCCTATCCTTGGGTAAGCAAGTATTTGCCCAGCAGCCCTTCGAGAACCACAAACACACAGTGCGCAGGAGCTTAAGTACTTGCAGCTAAACGAAACAACTAAGTTACTATGTGTTGCTGTTGTAGACCGTTTTTTATCTGTTATTTAAATATGAATGTTGTTTTTTACTCGTTGTGGATTAGCCCTTGTGAACAGAATCAGCAAAACCAAAATTCGATAGCTACTCTCTAGATGGTACACGTTCAATTTGACTGAGATTTAGACATGTTCGTAATTCGCTTAACAGTTTTTTATTCACATTGTTTTTTTCTTACCTCTTTTTACTCATCAGTTTTGTGTACTTTTACAGCATCGATGGTGTCAATGTACCTTTTTATTCATTCTTCTTTTGATTAACAACTTTTCCACTGATCCAATGTTGTGTTTTGATTTTCTTTTTACAAATAATCCTCTTTGTCTTTTTACGTAATCCCAAGTTTTCTTTACCAAAAAAAAAACAATTGTAAAAAGCTGTTTTCTCAATGTTTGCAACACTTCCTAGTGTTACTAGTTTATCATTCCTCCTTCTTAATGATACAAACCACACAAGAAAACTCATAAGCAAAATTTATTAATTTACTTTTTTCTTCTTTTTCTCTTTTCTTTCTTATGTGATTCCCATTGTTCTCACCTGTCCACACGAAAACACACACAAAATTCAACCCCCCAAAAACCACTCAATCACAAATCCAAATCCCAAACCCTGCCCGCAAATCCCAAATCCCAACACACAACCCCTCACTCACTCACTCACTCACCGAAACTCTCAAAAAAACTAGATCGAAAGCTTTTCGTTGGCATGCTTAGCAAGCAGCAAACCGAGGAGGATGTAAGACAGTTGTTTAACGCGTTCGGAACCATAGAAGAGTGCACGATACTGAGAGGACCAGACGGTGCCAGCAAAGGTGAGTCCCGTTACATTTCTATCCTGCTAGTTTTAAGTCACGATTTCACTACCTACTACTGAGCGATTGCGAGGTTTGCGAACTAGATTTGTGCGAGTTTTTTTTCGTAACCCTCCTCGTTTTTTGTGTTGTGTACACACTGTTTTGTTCTGTTGTCTGTGGTGTTTTGTTTTGTTTTTTTTTGTCTCAAGTTCATAGTGCTTTGACTAGTAGTGTCGATTCTGGTGGAGCTTGGTTCTGTATGATTTCTTTATTTTTTTGTTTGTTGAAAATGATATTTGATGAATATCTCAGGAAAGGATACTTCGGCAGGCTACTTGCAAACAATCTCTAAGATACTCATTCATAATAGAAGTCTACACAAAGTTCCAAGTCTCCACAAGTTGTCCAAAGCTTTCACGTGTCGTGTTCATCTTAAAGTCTTAAAGTCTCCACAAATTTTTGAAGGCCGTAAGAAGTCCAAATCAGTCCCCACATGTCATCTGGTTTTCAGGCCTCCTCAATTCTACGAAGAATTTGAAGAATTGTGGAGACTTATAATGTCATCTTATAATGTCTGAAAGAGTCATGATGACACAGTTTTCACATCTATTCATGTCTCTATTTTTCAATCAACTGTTATCCCAAGTCTCCACAAGTCTACAAGAGTTTTAACCAGTTTTAATCTCTTCAAATCATGAAGTCTCCACAAGTTCTTCAAAAGCCATAAAAAGTCAAAATAATTCGCTACATGTCTTAATAACTATTTTTTAGATTCACACTCTACACAGCCTACACACACTTCTATCTTCTAAAATCTGAAAGTTTCCCTGAATAATTTAGACCAATAGTGAAGAGAGTAGTTTTCACATCTCTTAATATCATTTTTTTTTCAGTTAATTGATATCCCACGTCTAAAAGTGTCTTGGCCAGTCCTAATCTTCTTAAATATTAAAGTCTGCACAAATTATTCAAAAGCCATTAGTAATTCATATCAGTCGAAACGAGTCTTTATATATTTTTTCAAGTCTCCACAAGTCGTATACGCTTTCATCTAAAAAAATCTGAAAGCTTTCCCGAATAATTTAGACATATATTGAGAATATTCTCATCACTTCATTTCTATTTTTTCTGTCAACTGAAACCCAAGTTTCCACTAGTCTACTACATTCTTCAAGAGCTTCCATCTCTTAAAAGGTCCAAGACAATATTTACTTGCCTTCATTAGAATAATTTTAGAGCATTTTTAGCTCGTTACGACTCTTGTAGACTTGTGGAGACTTGGGAATTCAATTGATTGAAAAATAAAGATTTGTAGATTTGGAAGATCATTCTTCTTACAATGGGTCTAAATTATTGATAAAATCTGTTAGATTTTATAAGATGGAAGCGTTTGTAGACTTGTGGAGACTTGAATAAATATATATTGAGACATGTAGAAATAGATTTTAACTATTTATGGTATTTGAAGAATTTATGAAAACAATAACTATCAAATTCTTAAACAGTCTACTTAAGTCTCAAATTTATACAACTCTACAAAAGTCTTCATGAGCCTCCTTTTACTAATCTTAAAGTATCTACAATTATATTCAAAACAATAACTATCAAATTTTTAAATAGTCTACTTAAGTCTCCAAATTCTACAACTCTACAAAGGTCTTCATGAGCCTCCTTTTACTTATCTTAAAGTATCTACAATTGTATTCAAAATTCTACAACCCGTGAAACGTTGAATGTTTTCATAGTGAGCTAGTTTCTATAATTTAAAGGTCATTTGAGCTCAATTCTCAAGAGCTCAAGATTTTAACAGGTAATATAAGTTCTTCGTATTGTATATTTTTAATAAGATTTCAAGAAGCATTGGAGACTTGTGTAACTTGGAAGGCTTTCGTAGGCATTTGGCTAGTAAAAAAACGAAGAAAAAAGGAAATTTGTGCAGGAAAATTACAATTACTTTCGTAGAGATAAAGAATAAATACTTAAGATAATATATTTATTTTTAAAGCTCTTTTAAAGTATTTGTCATATGTTTCTTTATCTCTACGAAAGTAATTGTAATTTTTCTGCACAAATTTCCTTTTTTCGTTTTTTAACAGGCCAAATGTCTACAAAAGCCTTCCAAGTTACTCAAGGCTCCAATGCTTCTTGAAATCTTGTTAAAAATATACAATACGAAGAACTTACCAGCAATATCGTGGTTTTATTCAAATCCTTAAGATTTTGATTGATTATAACCCAATTTTGTGAATTTACTTAAACTCTTCAAACTTATCCCTTGAAATTTTCATCTTCAAAAAATTCTATTATTTGGTAAATGTCCTCAAAAGTTTTTTTTTCAGAAGTTTTTCAGTAATCAGTCCAGTTATTTCATGAATACATTCTTAAGCTTACAGAAAAGTCTGAAAACTATTCATATCTTGAATTCCTTTCCACAAACCAAAGTCTACGAAAGTTTTCTATTAAGTTCATATTTTGACATTTTCAAGTCTAAATTAATTTGAAATCGTTCTTCAGATTTAAAATTAAGATGTTTTCTTTGGTTTGAGAGATTCTACACAAGTCTCCGATTCTTTCAGACTCCACAAGTATTAACAACTCTTTCCGACTTTTTCTCTTCAAAAAGATCATTATCTCAAACTGAAGAAAAGAAATTCAAGACAAGCTCTCGTTCCATCAATCCAACGTCCAAATCCGGTCCTGATCAAAGGGACAACAGCTGCAAAAGTTCCACCCGTCCGGACAACGATGCTGCTGCAGCACCGTCCAACAAAGCAAATCAGCATTCTTGCATTACACATTCCCTGAGGGAATTTTTAATTAGTTTCATTTTCGAAGTCAAAGCCACCAAATTCAGTCGACAGAAAAAAAGCGAACATTCAACGGTTCACCACTCAACAATGTCAGATTGTGGGGGGGGAGGACACACCGTAGAAAAAAAAAACACCTACGGGGAGGGGTGGAAAAGTCCGAAATAACGAGCGAAAAAATCCCGGAAAATCCTTGGCCGGGCTGTGGCCAAACGAGGAGCTGGAGCGCGTGTAAAATGCAACCAAAAGCCATTTTGAGAATGTCCCGGGACGAAACTGGCTGGGAGAGAAAATCCTCTTATGGCGAACAGGTGAATAAAAGCGTCCAGAAATGCCTTCCCACGAAGTCAGAGAAATGAGAGAGGGAAAAGCAACAACAAAAAACGTAAAACAAATCCCTTTTCCCGGGAGGGACCTCGAACAAGAACAAGGTTCGGGGTGAGAATGGACCAAAAAAGGCCGCACCAAGTGACTGCTTGACGGATGGACAAATGGTATGAAGTAATTGAAAATGGTCTGTTGGATCGTTTTTTTCTCTGTTGTATTCTGGTTGGTCCAGGTGGTGCTGGGAAAAGAAGAAAAATTGCCCCAGATGAGTGGAGTTTCGGAGCAGGGTGGGCTTAAAAGGGCACTCTTCCCTTTTGAAACTGAAGGAAAAAGTCCTTGAACCCACCGTGTTGCGCAACAATTCCACAAAGCTAGGTCGGTTTTTCGGTGTGGGGCAAAGTGATAGTGAATAGTTTGGAGAAATGACTAGCATTTTTCCACCGTTAAGGACTCCAGATCGTTGTGCATTTTCCGGAGGATTTGGGCAGAGAAATGCCATTTGCTGACCACCTTGTGGCCGTAGTCCATACAGAGTGGACCCCGGAGGAGGAAATCCGTTTAAGAAGTTTTCTTGTTGATAATTAATCTGCCAAGGGATTCGTTACATGCAGCAGAAATTTCTTTGTGGCGGCGCGCTTCTGCCTTTTCCAGGCTGAACTTTGCAACTTGAAAGGAAATCCTTACGCTGCTGAGCAAAAAAAGTTAGCTTTGTTCTCGATTTGGCCTTCGCCGAAAAAAAGTTCTTTCAAAGAAATGAAAAGGGTGTCCAAATTTTGGAGATGATAATGAAAATCACGAGTACCTACGTTAAAATTTATGTGATCTCAGAAATCACTTCCAAACTCACTTCAAAACACTTTATTTTTTAATAATTAAACTTCTGAGTGTGGATGGATTTCTAAAAGTCTCCACAAGTCTACACAGCTCTCCTCTCGTCTCCACAAGCGTGAAAAAAGTCTCTATGGCTCACAACCATTAAAATTTGATGTTTTTCACAAGTCTCCAAAAGTCTCCACAAGTCTACACAAGTCTCCACGAGCCTAAAAAAGCTCTATATGACTAAAAACCTTTGAAATTGATTTTTATACAACTTCCACAAATCTACAAAAGTCTCCAAAGGCCTCACAGAGCCTCATCAAATCTCCACAAGTCTAATTCTAGCAGGTCACTCTAGCAAAGAACAGTCGCACGACCCACGACGAAATTAAAATAGATTCTGCACCGGAAATTAGCACCGCGGGAAAACCTTGCCGTGACAAAAAAGGAGCCCCCCCCTCGACTCACGCGCGGCGACGTTTTGTTCACTTTGACAGCTTCAATTAAAAACTAATTTTACAAGCTTCGATGAAATTTTAATTATGATCCGTCCCCGGCAGAATCGCCCTCCAAGTGGTGGGCGAAGGTGGAAAACGACAAACTTTTCCCCTCGCGGGCGCGCGATGGCGACAGAATCACGTTTCTCTCATTATTTCCCCAAGAACAAGAAGACGAGACGCGAGCAGCGCTTTCTTGTGGTTGTGGGCGCTTTTGAGTTTTAATCCGCAGTTTTCACAAGAAGCTCCAAGTTTTCCGTCAAAGGAGTCACCTTTCACGAGAGGGGGTGGCGGTGGTGGCATCATTTCCACCAATAATGCTGTGTCGGTTTTTATCGGTTCAAATTATGGCATTGTGGCGCAGTCGAGTTAAAATAGCACCAGAAATTGGTCGATTTGGTCGAAAAACAGCTCGCGATAAGATAACGAACGACGAAGGTTAGGCGGGGAAAAGTGGGATTTGTTTCTTGCAGCAGCTGGCGGCTGTCCGGGGAGATATCTGGTGCCGGCAAGCTTTCGAAGATTTGGGTTAAACAATATTTATTGAGGGGAAATTTTGGTTCTTTGTTCGGGCATCAATTGATTGGATCAAAAGTGTTTTTATACTTGTTTTCCTCCTTTGTTGAGAGGTGATCGTCTGGGTTGGTGTTAACCAAAAGAAGTTGGCAGGTTTAAAGACCTTTAGATTTCAAGGTTTTGGCATTTGGAGAGTTGTGGAGACTAACTTACAAAGAATTGATTTGAAAACAAAAGAACTTGATTGAACAAAAAGATGACTGTATATTTTAAAATTTGTAGACCTTTTTTCTTTGAATCTGTTGTGTGGAGACTTGTGGAAACTTGATTTGGTAAGTGAAGAAATCTAATAATTTGTTTACTTTGGATATATGAGGATATGCGTAAGGATGCATTGGCATCAGAAATTATTAACCATTGTTATTTTTTTTCTTTTTTATTTTTTTTTTAATCTCAACATTTGCTACATATCTTTTTGTCTCCGATAAATTAAAAGCTAGTTGTTTTTAGATTTTTAAATTAATTTTGTCAAAAACTGTAAAAAATATCAATTGTTGACATTGGTCCTTCAAACACAAGAAAATAATACATCTTTGAAATTCTGTTCCAATATTTTAAAGATAAAATTTAGAGAGTTCTGAAAATATTCTCATGTGGAGACTTAAAAAAACTTTAAGTAAAATTGTGAAGGTTTCTTGAATTTGTCGAACTTCTTGAAAAAAAAGAAAGTCTGTTTTTGGAGACTTCAATGACAACATTTGGAGACTTATAGAAACCTGTCAACGTTTTTTGAAGACATTAGAATCAGAGAAAGGGAATATTATAAGACTTCTAGACACGGCTTAGTCTACCCGATTTAAGAGAACATGTTTGGAGACATTTGTAGAATATTGGAGACTTTATAAGTTTTTTTTTTTAAATTTCAGGAATTTTTTTTCGGAGAGTTTTGAAAAAATCAATGTGTATCTTTTGAAGACTTTTGGACACTTTTGTGAAAATGTTGGAGATTTGTCCATTGTCCTGGTTGGAGACTTACAAATTTATGTTTTGCTAATTGGGAAATTTTGAATTTGACTACTTGAAATTAGTATCTAATTGTTGTGAGTTTTTGGAGACTTTCGATGCTTTGTGGTAAAATTACCGATTTAGACTTTTATTCCAAGAAACCGAGCCTCCAGCTTGTCCACCAGTACAAAGAACTGCACCAAACAGCTCCCGGCTAGTGTATCGTCCAACAACGGCCTCTTCATGTAAGCCTGTGCCCTACTTCAAAGCTTGAAATAACAGAAATTTAATTACATTTTATGTTTTTGAAAGGTATCGACAGAATAATCTGTGTGCTTGTGTGTGCGTCTTTCAAGGAGCTCCAAACCAGAAGAAAAAGACCAGCTGGGGCCATCAGGACCCGAAGGCCGGAAGGAGCTGAAAATGTGTGTGCGCTTGCCAGGTCTTCAAGATTATGGTGGCTCGGAAAAGGGGGGTGTGTGTGATGGGGGTGAAATATGACGCGAGTTTCCGATGCAGCCAAGAGGAAATTATGATTGCTATTTCATGGTCTCCGGGCGCCCTTTGGTGTACACGTTAGGAGCCTTGAGTTGGGTGGGTTTCTGGGCTTCTTGGAATCCGGGGAATTATAGGTCGGTGATTGGGGGGATGAGGGGCACTGAGCAGATTTATAAGGACCTATTTAATTTATATCCAGTCATCATATTCTTGGATGCCTGGCGCTGGCAGAAAGCCAGAAGATGTTAAAAGGTCTTTTGTATTGAATTTTCAGCTTGTTTGAATTTAAGATTGGATTTCAGCTCTCGAGAGAGAGCCAAAGTGCACCACCGAGGGAATGCCGGGCGCAAAAGTGTGAGAAAATCAATCTTTCTTACAGAGGATGGAGAAAATGGAAAAGGCTCATAAAAAATACATCGATGCCCGGCAGGAAACGAGACCAGACGTAAATCATTTAGCCCCCCCTCCCAATACAAGCAAAAGCTGTCTGTCAAAAAATAAGTTGCCATATTGAATCAGGACTTAATTTCTCATCGCTCCTCCGGGCGCTCTCCGTCATCAACTCGCTCCGTTCTACCACACAACACAGGGGCCTTAGGAAATCAGAAATCATAACTCACAACCGCGCTGCCAATATGTCCCAGCAGCGTTCCAAAATGTCGAAGAACTCACCCCTGGAGCATCCAGTCAATACATCGCTGCCAATTTCTTTCCTTCCCATTGAATTAAACATGTAATCTTTCAATTCGAGTGCGCCTTTAGTCGCCCTTTTTTCCGTGCAGCAGAAGTTCAAGAGGACGATTGGAGACACCATAAATTATGTATTTACAAAAAGTAATCTCCATTTAAATGACTTCCATCAAATTCGGGGGGATTGACTTAAAAGTTACTGACTGCGACTTGCGATGCTGCTTGAAATTGGAGATCAATTTGTCAGACTTGCTTTTTTGATCTGGATAAATCAATATTGTTTGAATTTAAAACTGTCTACTAAAAATAAGTCAATCAGTTTTTTTCAGCCAGTCATGGTCACTCATCCAATTTCGATCAATACAGTTTCCCCTCAAGGGTTTCCAGCAAGTCCACAGACTGGCAAATAATTAATTACATTGATTTTATGCTGGTAATTCGGTAATTTATTGATTATTTAGTAATTAAAAGTATTCCGAGAAATTAAAAGTAATTTGTTGGTAATTATTGTAATATCAAGTACCGTCAACTGGGGTGAATTGGGACAGCAGTTATAACCTTGTCAGAGCACAATATTTTTATTTTTCTGGTTGGTTTCGGATAGAACAGACTCAGACCAACAAAATGTATACACCCTTTCCAAGTTTAAAACATTTTAGTGCTCTAAACACTGCTGTCCCTATTCAGACTGTAGTTCTGATTCACCCCATAAGATGGTAATTTAAGTAATTTTATATTTTCAAAATTGTACTTGTTCAAAGAATCTTCTCAGTTTTTGTTAGAGATCTGTTCGGTCTACTCTTCTTGATGTTGAGAGAAGTACTCTTCTTGATGTTGAGAGAAGTACTCTTCTTGATGTTGAGAGAAGTACTCTTCTTGATGTTAAGAGAAGAAAGAAAAAGATAAATAAACTGATTAAATCTCCAAAAAATACTGTCGAAAATATTGTTTTCAAAATGTATGTTGTTTAAAATTTAAAAATGAGAAAAAAATCAGAAAGCTTCAAAATTTCTTTAAAATATGAGTGCAATCAGCTGAAATTAATTCAAAATTTATCTTTTATGTATTAGACTCATTAAAAAAAAACTAAAATCAAAAAGTACTTAACTAACTTTAATCTTTCGGAGACAAATATTCAATAAAGAAAATGATATTTATTGAAATTTTGCAGCGATTCAAATTCAATTTTATGATTTTTAAATCAAACCATACATTATTAAATATTTTTGAAATAATTTCTCAAATTTTGAAATTATTTTTTATCGTTTATGTCCACAGTTAGAATCGGCTTATATTTGGAAGCTGAAATTTTAATCAGCGTTAAAATCGTTTTTCACTTGTTTCACAATTTTTCAGATTTATTTTTATTTGGATGAAACTTTGTCCTTACGTTTTTTTATGTAAGGTACACAAAAAAGGGAAAATCGTCAAAAAATCAATATCATTATTCCCAAGTAACATTTTTTTCCAGGAGTTCTACAAGAGCTCTTCAAGATAGCTACAGCATAGCAGTTTGGACCGCGGTAGGATAAAATTCTCTTCAAAACTTCTGCAGGAGTTTTTAAGAGTACTTGAAGAGAGTTTTATCCTACCACAGTCCAAACTGCTATGCTGTAGCTATCTTGAAGAGCTCTTGTAGAACTCCTGGAAAAAAATGTTACTTGGGATTAGATGCAGTATGAAGTTATATATTAATGTTTACATTTGGCTTGAAAAATTAGGCAGCCATTTTATCAAAAATCTTAAAAATTTTAATGTAATTTGACTTGAAATAACCAGAAAACAATAAAAATGATCATTTTACGGCGATCATTTTCACTAACCATTCAGTAACAGTCAGAGTTGATTCAGCAACATTCAGCCATCTACTATAAGTAAGTCACAGTCAGTCATAGTCTTCTGCAGTAAAACAAGACAGTCGCAGTCACTGAAGTCAGTCACAGTCAGTAAAGTCAGAGACAATCAGAGAAATCAGTCACAAGTTTTTTAGACTATCAGAACTGTCAGAAAATGTCATTGACAGTCACAAACGTTCCAAATCCAAATCTAAGTCTCAATTGAAGTCATCCCTTTCGTGAACACTGACTCCACCAGCGACAGTTTTAACTCGCATCAATCTTATCTTCTGGTGTACATCAAATTTGAGCAACCTTGTTTCGGAGGGGGGACGCCCGCTGAATTGGTCCTCGCCCTCGGGGCCACACTCTCGGTAGCAATGAAATCTAATAAAAAAAACACAAAAAACTTGATCCTTTCTCAGGACCGCACCATTGTCGTCATCGTCAAAGCGTCTTCGTCGACGCCAGGCTGCCACTTGTAATGATGGAAGGATAAAGTGGTAAAATTGACTCAAACAAGACAAGAGAAAAAGTCGAATCGCCCCGCTCCCTCACCTTGCCACAAATCAAAGCGCTCTGAAACAAGCGCGAAGACGTGGGTGGTGGCGGGGTCGCCAAAAACTTTTCCTCAACTCATTATTTTCAACAGCCAAAGAATAAGAAAGAGAGTTCACTGCTGGAGGGCGAAAAGACGATATTTTTTTTCTGCTGGCTCTGCCACCCCCGCAAGAGCAACAACACAAAACGGCACGAAATCTTATCACTGTCGAGGTTGTTTTTTTCTCCTGCTGCTGTTTCCACAATTTCCACCGGATTTTTCTCTCGTACCCGGGCATCGAGCCGGAGGTGATTTCGGCTTGTTCCTTTCGTTTCAGTCACTTTAATTTTTTTTTTCGCTCGCCCTCAAGAAAGAAAGTCCTCGTTTTTTTTCGCGACGAGCCCCTTTGTCTTTACTTCGTTATCCGCGTTACTCCTTTTGCTGCGATTTTTATCAAGGACAGGGTTTTTTTGCTTGTTTCTGCTAAGGGGCTGTAGAGTCCGGCTTGAACGGAGGAAAAATGGCCCTCCCCGGAATGGACTTTGGGAACGATACAAGTAATAAGCAGACGGATAAAAGCACTCACTGACGAGCGAAAGAGGACTGCAAATGAGCTCATTTTTATCACGACGACCATCCTGACGGGTGAACCGGGCACAATAACAAAGATGCTGCCGCGGTGCGGATTGTAACCGGTTCCCTCTCGCTGATGATGGGGTAGGGAATGGATTGGAAGGTCGAATAGACTGTTGGCCGAAATTTGGTAAAATTAAGGATCTTTGGAGACTTGTGGAGAGTTGTGGAGACTTGTGTAGAGTTGTGTAGACTTCGATATTTTGAGGTTGGACACTTGTAGAGTTTGAAGGGACCTCTGGAAAACTTTTGAAAGCACATGGAGTTCATTTTTTGTTGGTTTTTTGTATCAATTCGACCAACTGCTCTTCGGCATTGCTACCCAACCACAGTCACTCAGGATGTAGGCGGGCTAATAGCGGAGAGAACTACCACGCTACAAGCAACTTAAAATTAACGATGCTTTGTATTGCCACAGGATGCTGCTTCGCAGCGGAAAGCTTTTCCTTTGGAGATTATCTCCAAGCTGAGCGCTCGCGCAGAGATTTAATGGACATTTTTGGGACAATCCGGGATTTACTCCGGTTATAAATTCGCTCCACTCAGTACTTGTCACATAGTACAATCTGACTCACCATTAAGTGCAAAATTTATGCCATCTTCAAGCAAACTTTGCAACAGAAAAATCAATTCCCCTATCTAGTGTGCACACAGTTTAAACTTTGACCAACTATCGCAAAAGTGCACAGCACCCTGATTAGCAAAGGGCCACTTTTCCAAGTGGGTGCCTTCTGAGATGCCAACCACACACACAAAGTTGTGCATTTTATCGCCTCAGACACATCACAAACAAATATCAGAAAACTTTCTTGAAACGGAAATGCCACCCCCACAAACTCACACACGACCACCACATCGCTGCTCGATATAATTATCGACGACAAAAGCACGCTGCACTTTCCTAGGGGGTCGGAAAATTTGTCCATTAGGGTGGAGAAACCCCAACAAATCGGAGGGCAACAATGTGGTACACACTTTAGTGTTTCGGAAAACTGCTCCAGTTGCAGCGGTGGTGGTGGAGGACACCAACTGAACGAAATTAGAAAACTTTGCCAAGTGCTGTGGTAGTAAACACCAAGTCATAAAAGGGTGACAGAGTGTGTGGCAGTGGTAGCTGTAGCCGGTTCCGAGCGTGTCATAAAGTGTTGCCGCTGGCTGGCTTATGTGGCTTTTAGTGGTATTCAATTGCATTTGGTTTTGATTCAGTTGCAGATAAAACCAGTGGGAAATGGTTTGACCATTTGCTGAAACTTTTCAAATCAAATCCGAAATGGTATTGGCTTTTTTCAATCAAAATGAAATCAACTTAAACAATTTCCAACATTTTTATGTGTTTCTGAGATCTCTGTCGAGATTGGAAAAGGATTCAACTTAATTTCTAAGATTTCAATACTTTTCTACAAATTTTCTTCAATCTTTAAATAGTGACAAGTGACCACAAAATCTCACAAGCTTTACTCAATGGTCTGTTAGAGGCCAGTCTCGATCGTTCGCAAGTACCCACAGGTCTTCACAAGTGCCCACAATCATGTTCTAATCTACGAAAGGTATCTACAGTTCATTGAGAGTGTCTACAAAATCCCACAAGCGCTTTCTCATCTTAAAAAGGATTTCACAGTGTACTGAGAGAGTCATTAAAAACCCCACAGCCTGTCATTGCCCAAGTAACATTTTTTTCCAGGAGTTCTACAAGAGCTCTTCAAGATAGCTACAGCATAGCAGTTTGGACCGCGGTAGGATAAAATTTCTTCAAAACTTCTTCAGGAGTTTGAAAGTGTACTTGAAGAGAGCTTTATCCTACCGCGGTCCAAACTGCTATGCTGTAGCTATCTTGAAGAGCTCTTGTAGAACTCCTGGAAAAAAATGTTACTTCGGGTGTCATCTGATTTTTCAAAAGATTGCAAAGTGCACTGAGAGTCTCCACAATACCCCACAAGCTGTCTCCCAAGTAACATTTCAGGCTTTAGCAAAGCTATCACAACCGCTATAAAACCTATCAGCCAAAACTAACATTAAAACCACTAAGTCGTAACAGCCTCCCCAGAACCCCGATAAACCTCTGTTAAAACCCGAAAAGACCTCCGCAAAAGGTTGTTTCGGCCTATTTATAAAACCTACATACACTGAAATAAAAAAAGTACCAAATTCCTAAATTCTACGACTTTTGCCTGCCTTTCTTATTAAGTAATCCAAAAAACCCGTTTACTAAATAAGGAAAAGAGCCAAAATTCCTAGAATTTCAGAATTGAGTACATTCTTTTGCCTTCCTCACTGAGGTAAGGCTATAATCCTGCTCTAAAAATGAACTTCGTATAAAAACGTCGTAGACCACCTTCATGTATACATATCGACTCAGAATCGAAAACTGAACAAATGTCTGTGTGTATGTGTGTGTGTATGTGTGTGTGTATGTGTGTGTGTATGTATGTATGTGACCAACAAACTAGCTCATGTTTCTCGGCACTGGCTGAACCGATTTGACCCGAACTTGTTGCGTTCGACTTGGTTTAGGGTCCCATAGATCGAGTTTTATACAGATTGAAGTTTCGATAAGTAGTTCAAAAGTTATGTATAAAAATGTGTTTTCACATATATTTGGATCTCACTTAAATGTATGTAAACTATGTCCGGGTCCATCATCCGACCCATCGTTGGTTAGGTTATCAAAAGACCTTTCCAACGAGTCCAAAACATTGAAGATCTGGCAACCCTTTCTCGAGATATGGCCACTTAAGTGATATTTATGTACTTTTTTGAAGCCGGATCTCACTTAAATGTATGTAAACTATGTCCGGCTCCACTATCCGACCCATCGTTGGATAGATTATCAAAAGACCTTTTCAACGAGTCTAAAACATTGAAGATCTGGCAACTCTGTCTCGAGTTATGACCACTTAAGTGATATTTATGTACTTTTTTGAAGCCGGATCTCACTTAAATGTATGTAAACTATGTCCGGCTCCACTATCCGACCCATCGTTGGTTAGGTAATTGAAAGGCCTTTCCAATGAGTACAAAACATTGAAGATCTGGCAACTCTGTCTCGAGTTATGACCACTTAAGTGATATTGATGTACTTTTTTGAAGCCGGATCTCACTTAAATGTATGTAAACTATGTCCGGGTCCACTATCCGACCCAACGTTGGTTAGGTTATCAAAAGACCTTTCCAACGAGTGTAAAACATTGGAGATCTGGCAACCCTGTCTCGAGATATGGCCACTTAAGTGATATTGATATACTTTTTTGAAGCCGGATCTCACTTAAATGTATGTAAACTATCTCCGGATCCACCATCCGACCTATTGTTGGTTAGGTTATCAAAAGACCTTTCCAACGAGTCCAAAACATTGAAGATCTGGCAACCCTTTCTCGAGATATGGCCACTTAAGTGATATTTATGTACTTTTTTGAAGCCGGATCTCACTTAAATGTATGTAAACTATGTCCGGCTCCACTATCCGACCCATCGTTGGATAGATTATCAAAAGACCTTTCCAACGAGTCTAAAACATTGAAGATCTGGCAACTCTGTTTCGAGTTATGACCACTTAAGTGATATTTATGTACTTTTTTGAAGCCGGATCTCACTTAAATGTATGTAAACTATGTCCGGGTCCACTATCCGACCCATCGTTGGTTAGGTTATCAAAAGACCTTTCCAACGAGTCCAAAACATTGAAGATCTGGCAACCCTGTCTCGAGATATGGCCACTTAAGTGATATTGATATACTTTTTTGAAGCTGGATCTAAAAATAGATGACACTTGTGTACAGCCATTGTTGTGAGGAAGGCTCCAACCACATAGGTGGATTAAGTTAGTTTTTATTTGAGTGTAGGAGTTCAAGGCTTTACAACTGAATCTTAACAACATCCTCAAAGCCTTGATAAAACCATTGTTAAAACCTAGTCAGGAGTTAAGGAAAAATGACATTTCATACGTCTTCAAACGTCTTATGCCAAATAGATTTTATTTTGGCAAAAATTGAGTCTTTGTCTTGCCAAATGATAAAATGGAGATGGTTTGCAAAAATGGCGACGATAAATAATAGATATTAAAGGTAATTAAAATATTTTCAAAGCTTATTTCTCGCAATTGATGGCTCAAATTCAGCTGCGGTTGAAATTTTATTGATAAATGTAGGGGAGATAGAGCCGAGCTTCCGTGGCCGTGAGGTTATGGGTTTCGCCTTGTAAGCGGAAGGTGATGGGTTCGATTCCTGTCTGGCTCGGCAAAGTCAGATCCCTTCAAAGAGTAAATCTGACCGGTAAGAGATGGGTTTCAACTAACGGCGTGCTGGATTTCCAATTCAGAGGTCGTGAGTTCAATTCTCGTATCGGGATGGTGAAGAGCCTAAAAATTCAACTCGCTTCATCAAAAATCAATATTTTGTAATCATAGTGTTTAATAATAATAAATATTTTATTGCAATTCTTTGAAAAAAAATTTCCAAATATTTTTAAACATTTATCGCTATATTAATCATACCAGAAATTCAGCATAAATGTGTGTTTTCGTCTAATTTAAATAAAATTTTTAAGTTTTCTATTTTTTCAACCTAAATGGCGGTCAATCAAATTCAATCAGAACACGCGTTTAGCGTCATAACGTCATGATTCGAAATCCGGACACTTAGTGGCATATCATTTTTGTTATAGCTGGCAAAAAATCATTTAATAAGTTGGAAATGTAGAAACATCATCAGGTTGTAGTATAAACAGTCAGTTTCAAGAAAATGCATGCAACATATGTCTTTCCTAACAATTTTTCATCAGAATTTTAAAATTAAGATGACTTGTTGTGCTTTGAATCCCGGACACTGATAAAAGCTGATTCGAAATCCGGACACTTTTTCTTCGAATTCTGGACACTCGATTTAACTTATGAATCGCACAAATTTGGACTGAAATTTTAGTGAATGGCATTCTTTAGGTCTCAAATAAGCTGTTAACATCAAAACAATCGATAGTTTATATAAAAAAATGCTAGAATTTATGAAAATCGAAACCATAAATTTCTGCTTTGCCTTCCCGGTGCTTTGAACGCCTATGAAATATTTCACTAAAATGTTTCGCATTTTTGGTAATCTTATAATTTTATTGTATTTAATTGTTTTGGAATTAACTACAGCGTTACAAACTTTAAATAAAATTTTATGTAGGAATTCATCAAAAAACACAGTTTTGACATTTATAATGTGAACTTATATCTAAATAATTGATAAAACAAGATGAAGTGGCCGGGTTTTGAAGCGTCCGGGAATTCAAATCATGACGTTATTTATGCACTGCTAATTGGCCGCGTTAAATGCTTTTTCAGGAGCTTATGGTTTTAAGTAAGCTTTTTGCATGCCTTATGGCACTTGACAGCTAAACACCCTTGGTTTTAAAAAAAAAGCATGAATCTTTCCCAGTTCCTGAGGGGAACACCCTTGAAGAGTATCGGGGCCGGCATTTACAAAGCGGATTCAGTGGCAGTTTCATTTTCAACTTAATGTTAACATGTTAAGGTTAATGTTAACATTCCATAGGTCGCCTCCCTAAAGTGTCGTGATAAGGTCCAGTTTGTGACGATACAATACCTTCCCTTTACTAAGCAATCGATTCCAGAAGGGAAAAGATCACCAGTTGTGTTGGTCCGAGCCGGGATTTGAACCCCGATCTACCGCTTACGAGGCGGAAGCGGTAGATCGGGGCTATTTGGTTACGATGAATGCCGTAATAAAACTATTAAGCAATCAAGATGCTTCCATAAAACCTCAATAAAACTAGGTGGTGGCTAGTTGGTTTAAAATTATTACTAGGGCTGGTTACTAAAAGGCTTTTAAATGCTTTCTAAAGGACTCTGCAACCATCCACAAGTCTCCACACAATCCCACAAGCGTCTTCTGATCTTTAAAAGGACTTCACAATGCACTGAGAGTGTCCACAAAACCCCACAAGCTGTCACTGGTTATCAAAAGGCTTTTAAATGCTTTCTAAAGGACTCTGCAACTATCCACAAGTCTCCACAAGATCCCACAATCGTATTTTGATCTTAAAAAGGATTTCACGGTACAATGAGGAAAATTCCACAAGGTTAAATTAGTGTCCAAAATCATTTGACATGGATTCCACAAACATCCGCAAGTCTCCACAAGTCTCCACAAGTGCCCACAAACTTTCATTGGTATCCAAAGAGCTTCCTCTGACTCCAACCGAAACTCCACCAACGTTGTAGCCATTGACCTCCCTGATATCTCCCAGTGTGACCCATGTGGTCTTCGAGTTTCAAAACCCTGACGACGATGATTACTTTTATTACTTTTATTACGGGCGGTGACACACCATCAGCAGCAGCGGGACACCACCGAGATCGACCACAAGATGAAACATACTTTGCTGGAGCGCAGTGAAAGTAATCAACAAAGTGTTACTCTGTGCAGACTTGAACTATTTGGCTCGGTCCTTAAAAACTTTTTATCGCTTCTCGTATCTTTCTCGGTGGAGAACGTCAGCCTCGACTCGGAGACTACAATGTATGCACAAATTCCTTGACGCGCTGCAAAACTTTTGAGGGCGAACTGCAGCGTCAAAGTGTAGCCGGAAATGGAAAGCCATCACAGGGGGGTGGCTTCTTGGAGTGGAGTCCTTCTCGTCGTCAAAAGCTCGTAAAAACCAGAAACAAGTTTGTAACGACTAACCGCCGAAATTGTTTGTCCCATCGGTCTGCCCAAGTCCATCCCGGAGACACTCCAGCGGATTCCATCAATACTCCAGAAAACGAGACAAAAGAAGACAGCGCATACTTTCCAATCAACTTTTCCTCCCGAGGATCGTCGTCAGCTCGAAAACATTATGTCACTCATGACCGTCCGTCCACAAGATGAGGAAAAACTTTCCCGATGGGACAAGAAAAAATAACGTCGCCGGCAAGGAAAAACTTTTCCCAAGGAGAAGATCCCAAACGGTTGATCTCGACCAAAGCTCAAACTTTCGGTTATTGAACACCACCCCCGCTTCGCCTTCCTTTCCGTTCGATTACTCCCGGTGGCTCGCTTTCACCCCGAGAGATGAGCTGTAATAAAATATATTTACTGACACATTCGCATAAATAAAATGATGTTGAGTTGGAGGCTGCCTGCCCTCAAGGAGGTCCAGGCAAAACTTTTATCCTTCGGAATGGTCCTTTTTTCCCGCTTGCACTATTCTCTCTCAAAATGTGTTGGTGTGTGTGTGTGTTTGAGAACAACTTTCCGGTCCTTGGCCGTTGTTGTTTGCGTCGTCTTTGGCCAATATTGAAAGTCTGGTGGCGTGCCAAACGAAGAAAAGAAGTCACGAAGACCACCTCCTCCTCCGCCGGACTTGATGGTTTTGTTGGCCAAGCACCGGAAGTTCGAATGAGCTCGTAATAGGCCGAGTCACCGGGGTTTTTTTTCGGGTGGGGAGATGAAAGTTTCCTTCTGACCATAACTAGGAATGGGTGTGTGTTCGGGGCATCTCTTTAAGGTTAAGTGCGGGACGCACGGCAGGAAGCCACACTGGAATGACTTGGTGACATCCGGTTTTAAGGGAGAGGGAGAAGGTTTTCTTTCTTTTTTGCTGTTGGGAAGGACTGGGAGCGCACACACAGGATAATTTATTTGTTATTGCGTTCCTGGGGAAGGATATCTTGGGTAGTTCACAAATTGAAGCTGATATATGGAGCTACTGAGGGAAAGTTGGCACAATCAGACAAAATTTGCCGATGGTTGACCTTTGCTAAAAGGTTTTATTTATTTTATTATTTCTCAAAATTTTAAATCTTAATTTTTTTTTCTAAATTGTTTGTCTTTATTTTTCTAATGTATCCAATTTTAATTCACAAACACAATTAATTCACATTAAAAAACAAATAACAATTATTTCTCTTCTCTTTCTATTCACAGGTAAGCATTGATCATATTTCATACACTAGAGGACTGGGTCTGAATGCTGTAAGTGAAAATAATGCCATTTGAAATTCTCATACAGTCATGCCTCGGCTTAACATCGCATATGGGGGATGCAAAACCGAGGCGTGTATAACTGGAGCACAAAGCTTATGGGGTTTTGGCTATATGGGTGACATTGACTATAATCGAATGAAAAATCATGCAAAAATAAAAAAAAATACAGTGTTTTGGAATCGGGATGATGGCAGCTATCCATTGTAATTAAAGTTACATGAAAATTTTCAAAAAAAACTTTTTTTTTGCATTTGGAAAATGCAATTTTTACTCTAAAAAAACCTTAATATATTTGTTATTGCAATATGGGTATCAGTTGTCCGTGTTATTGTCATACATTTCGAATGAAATATTTTTTTTCGAAAAAATACTCAAAATTTCATTTTTTGCAGTATTGGTATCGAATGATTGGGATTGTTTCATACATTTCGAATGTAATAACAACATTTTTTGAAAATACTAAAAAAATTCACAAAACTAAAAAATCAAACCATCCACATTAACGACCCCCGGGTCTTTTGTGGTCTCTATTGCAAGTTTCTGCTCGAACCTAGGAGTCCGAAGGCTTGAATGGGGAGAGCACCCAAACCTCTTTTACTCCAAGGAACCTTCCACCCCAGTGTTTGAACTGACGACCTTTGAATTGCGAGTCCAACCGCCGCCAGCGAATCCACCGGAGTAGGCTTGGTTTGGTGTGTTGTTTGTACTTATGGCATGGAGACGACTCCTACACCTGGAATGACTTAACGGCCTAACAACCAAGGCCGGGACCGACATTTTACTTCCTCATCCGATGGAAGGTTGCAGCAGATGGGAATCGAACCCAGAATCATCCGCTTACAAAGCGGACAGCGTAACCCTTCGGCCACGCACTGCCACAAAACTAAGTATTTGCGAAAAAAAACACTCAAAATTTCTGTTGGATAACAAATGATCGGAATTTTTGCAAACATTTCGAATGTAATAAATTTTGAAACTTTGAAATTTTGAGTATTTTTTAGAAATAAAACATAGTTTTGAGAAAATTTTCAGTATTTTCAAAAAAATGTTACAGCTTTCGAAATTTATAAAAAATAACTGGATCATTTGATATCCCAAATATGTAGTTTTGTGAAAATTTCAGTATTTCCAAAAGTTGTGTTACAACATTTGAAATGTATGAAAAAATCCGGATTGTATGATATATTGTAAAAAACTGACATTTGGAGTGTTTTTCCTCGAAAATATGCAGTTTCATGAAAATTTTGAGTATTTTCGAAAAATGATACTATATTCGAAATGAATGAACAAATCCCAATCATTTGATACCAATATTGAAAAAAAATACAGAAACTTTGATATTTTTTTCGAAAATGCGTAGTTTTGTGATTTTTTCAGTATTTTCAAAAATGTTGTTATTACACGCGAAATGTATTTAAAAATCTCAATCAATTGATACCCATATTGTAAAAGAATGAAATTTGAAATATTTTATTCAAAATACACAGTTTTGTGAAATCGATCCTTTGAAACCCATATTGTAGAAAAATAAAATTTTTAGTATTTTCAAAAATACATTATTTCGTGTTTTTTTATATTTAAAAAAAATCTCGATAACAATATTTTTTTCGAGAAATATTTCATTTTCAAAACACAGGAAAAAAATGTATTTTTGTGAAAATTTTCATTTAATTATTAGCTGACATCATCCTGATTCCAAAAAAAAAAAAACATTTTTTTATGCTTGTATGATTTTTCATACGATTATAACCAGTGTCTCCCACACGAAAAAAAACCTGTAAGCAAATCCGCTAACACTGTGTTGTTGAATTTGAAATCATAGAAATGTTTTCAAAATCGTCAACATTTTTCTCGATTTTGTTGCAAATGTTTAATTTTAAGATTTTTGTTAAAATATAACGATACCCTATTTTTACTAATTGGGCTTTAGGACAGACTTTTTTCGTTTTCATTGATTTAGTAAAGTTTAATAAACAAATTATTTTACATAATCGAAGTGCAAGAAAGTTGATAAATCATCACTTTAACACAAAAAGTTTCAAAAATTTGCATGGATGAATTAAAGAGCAACTATTTTACACTCATAACAATAGTCATCTAATTTCTTATGACCTTTTTTGTGAAAAATATTGAATTTCATTTACATTTTTTTCAAGATTTCTTAGGAAATTTGCAATTTTTCCAAAACTAAACAAGTTAATATATTTGATAGAACTAATATACTTTTTAAATAATCCAGGTTGACCTTCAGCAACTCGTTTCAAATTTCGAAAAAAAAAAACATTCATGTATCCATAGTGTAGAGAAATCCCTAGTTTGTTACCAAATGGACCAGCCCTTCAATTATTGACTTGAAGGACTGATTGACTTTTAGTACACCAAATTCTTAGTTTAAGTTGTTTTTAAAACTTTGTTTATAATATTCAGTGAATTGTCTTCTTTTTTTTTTTTTTTTTTTGAAGAGTTTTCTTAATGTTTATATCAAATTGTAGGTATGGTATTGGAGGATCTGGATTAAAACTTGATGTCCTTATTTCGATTGAAGTGTTGATTATGACCAACTAACTGTTTAAACAAATTGTCCCGAGATCCCGGGTGTTCCAGGGATTTGAAAAGAATGTGGAAATGGGTGATGGCTACTATGAGTTTGGAAGGCTATTTACTCATGATTGTAACATCAACTTGGGATGTTCTAGGCCATCCAAGAACACTTTTTAACGACTGTTTCTTACCATGGATCGTGCTTGCATAATTTCTGTTAGTATGGGAGTCTATATCACTGATAAATTGGGCTGCCCTAGATTGCATGGAACATGAAACTTTTTATAGACTTCTTTCGTAGCAAGTGAATCGAAATACTGTTAATTGCTTTATATTAAAAAAAAAAATGATCCGTTTCGGATCACAAGTGATTGTCATTTCAAGCGAATTTCCATCATCAACAACTAAAACACAAACTTGCTTACCCGAAAATTACGTTTCTCAATTACTAGCACTCCAAACACCACAAAATTGAATCCTGCCCAACGTATACATGTGCAATTAGTCCCAAGAGCCAGGCCCAAGCACCCAATTAGAGTACCCACTAAAGGTGTTAATTACAGCGATTTTGTCTTGTCTTGTGTCCTCATATCTCATATCCGAGCAGAATGGAACAAAAACTGCACACTGTACACCTCTTCCGAGCAACCATACACTCAATTTGTCAACAGACACCAAAAGTTAGAGCCTCTCATTGTGAGCACATCCTGCTGGGTTCTGACTAACGAGTCTTCGTCCTGCCCCTCGTGTGTCGAAGCAATTATTCCCTCTCCGTCCAAGCAGAGCCTTCGCAAGCGCCCGGAGAAGGAAGTATATCTTTCATTTGTCACTGTTCCTCCCCCTGCAGCTCCATGAATCATATTGTCAGTCTACAGGACACGACGACGTCTTGAAGAGGTACAGGCACATTTTTCCGTCCTGGCGAACACACAGGAACGACGTCGAGGACCATTTCGCCAAGTGGCTGCTGAAGATGGTCTTTTTCCTTCGTTTCGTCGCCTCTCTCTCACTCTGTCGCCTGCCAACTTGGCAAACATAACGACAACATAATGCATACAAATATGTATTTTTCTGTTTGAGGCCTTGATATATCTCTATCACGGGAATCATTTGCCAGAAGAAAGCCAGACATCTCAGTGTCAGTTCCAACGCTGCCACACTCTCTGCTCCAACTTGTGTCCTGACGTGAACAGGGAAAAACTTTCTCCAGCTCGAAAACGAGCCCCGTCTTCGAATTCGCATTGTATCTTATTCATGACAGAAGTTGATGTTATTTTTCTGTTTTGAAATAATGTTTTTCTTTCGTTTTTCGCTTTCCCCCCCACATGAAGAGGAGATGACGATGGTGACGACGACGACAACGAATGAATCCAATCCAATCCCCCGCACCTCCGGAAAGGAGCTACCTCCACCGTTATTACGTCCTTTATCCACGTGAATGTCTTCTTCTTTCAAACGGGAAAATGTCTCTTCATTTCCTATCGTTCAGTATGTCGATGAAGTTGTGTCTTGGCACAATTTAGTGTTTGACCGAATCGCTTCAAATGTAAACAAACAAATTAAAGCATATACAATTTTTAGAAGTTTTTCAAATGTTTATGTTAGTGACCTATTATTTTTTCAATTTTGTGACAGACCAGCACTACCGCAACCACATGTAGTGTACTCTGCTCACCTCCCTCCTCCACCAGGGCAGAAAAAAGTGAAAAACCTGATATTATTGTTATTATGGGCTGCTTCCGCTGTTGACGGCTCCTTCCGCCCCTCCCTCCTGTGGAGTTGAGCCCCGGAACTTTCCCCAGAAGAAAGAAAGCGCCAACAAAAAGAGGCGAAAGAAAGCTGTCATTTCGTCAACAGAGTCTTACCCCCGCCGCACACACACACACATGTGACGTGAAAAGCCTAAAGTTTTTCCCTTCAATTTGGCGCGCGCGGTGGGCTGCGAAAGCCAAACATTCACACACAAACCAACGACAATTGTTTGCCCCCCCTCAATGGGGGTGGTTTGGATGGTGGTGAAACAGTTCTCTTTTTTTATTTCACTTATCGTGTTGATACGTGGCACACACAATGTGGTGACAGGTTTGAAGGATGGTAGAAGGACATCATGTGTGGTGTGGTCGCATTGTTTGTGTTTGCCAGGTAATAAGGGCTGGGCTGGCTGATTGGTTTTGTGTTTGAGCTCTTTTGGATTCTATTAGAGTCACTATTTTGAAGTATTTTTAGTTTGTCATTTGCTGAAGAGTTTCATGGCAAAGATTTAACCTTTTTATAATTATTTTACTTCACAGATCTGTGAACTATATTGTTGATACATTCAGACATTTACAAGACGGATTTCTGGAATCTCAATTAAATCAACCAAAATTGATGTATTCCAATCAAACTTTTTCAAGCAGTTCAAGCGTTCAAGCAAACTTTAAGCTCAACCTCCTTCAGCATCCACGCCATCATCCGCGCCATCGTCACACTAATTTACCCCGGGTTGCAAGCCAGCTCAAGAGTTTTCCCTCACCCCTCGTGGCAGCGCAAATTCCGATCGTTCCACATCTCGTTAGCCTGTAAAATTCCACAAATTTATTGATGATAATTACGGAGCCATACCATCCAATCAAACCCCTTTCCACCGACGTTGGAAACTGCCCCTTGAAGAGCATATCTGATTATGAACTTCATAACATAGTACAGTCTGCTGCGTTAGAAACAAGAGTTGATGTTTTGTTTTCAGTGTCAACAAGTCAAATGTTTGTTTATAAAAAGCAACAACAATATTCTTAACAAAAACTCACATTTCAAAAGGGCCAAACATTCAATATTGCACCCTTTTAACATTAAAGTATTTATTTTAAAATTTTGGAAATAATGTTTTCGAATGATCAGACAATTTCACAAATGTTTTATTTTTTAACATTGTAAATCAGACCATTAGTTGCTGAGATATCGACATTAGAAAATGGTGGGTTGTTTGGGTGAATCTTAGAAAACATCAATTTTCTTGTTTTAAAACCTTTGCATGGCAATATATCAGCAACTAAGGGTCGTATCAACAAAGTTCAAAAAGCAAAATAAAGAGGATTTTCTCAGCTTTTCAAAAAAAAATAGGCAAAAAAAATGAATAACTGTGACTATTTAAAAAAAATTACCTATAAATTAACTTAACTTGAAAACGGTGCACTTTATGAAAATTTCATTGAAGTACTTTTTAATTGCATATTTGATTTTACATCGAAAGTGAAGTTGAAAAATTTGCGACCAATAATTCGTTTTATTTTTTTGAAAAACTCTGTGTTGATTTAAAAATTCATAATTCGATCAATGTCTTTTTGCACAACCTGGAAATTTCTGAAAAGTTGGCATTTGATGTCCTCTAAAACATATCAGAAAATGAAAAAAAAAAATTAAATAGTGTTTTTTTGCAAATCAAGTTTTAGTGACAAAAAGTTAAATAAAACATCACCATTTTTTACCGTGTATTTTTTTTTACCAGTGTAGTCCGTATTTATACCTACTACTTTGTAGAAGACACCAAATCGAAGAAAAAATCCTTCAAAAGATACAGATTTTTGAATTTTCATACATCATTTTGTATGGACAGCTGCCAAATTTGCATGAAAAATTATATGGACAAACTAATGATGTAAAATGGCTTCTTTGGGCATACCAAAGGCATTTTCCGAGTGATAAGGTGACTTAAATGTACGCTGCAAAGTACTTTTTACAATTTCGTCGTGAAACTTCTTACTTTTCCTGTCATTCTTGAACGACGAAGTAGTCCACTTTTATGTACCAAAAATAACTTTTCTGCAATAAAATGGATGCTGAAAAGTTGAACTTTTCAGCACTTGTTTGGAAAAGTTATACTTTTCATCATTTCTTTTATTTTTAAAACGTTTCATTGACTCAATGAATGAACATTAGGGTGCCCAGAATATGGGACTTTTTTTGAAAACCTCGCTCAACAAGCTGAATATTGTTCCTCAAGGTATTTTAGGACTCTTGGTCAAATATGAGCAAAATCGGTTAACATTTACCCATTGGTACTCAATGGTTAAGTTTGTATGGAAAAAATCGAAAAAAATGTATTGAAAACCCAATTTTCTTACGGTTTGAAGTAATTCTCCGTCAACTCACACAGCAGTTGCCCCGACCCCTCTTCAATTTGCCCTAAGGGTTAACTTTTGTCCCTGATCACGAATTTGAGGTCCGTTTTTTGATATCTCGTGACGGAGGGGCAATACGACCCCTTCCATTTTTGAGCATGCGAAAAAAGAGGTGTTTTTCAATATTTTGTAGCCTAAAACGGTGATGAGATAGTAATTTGGTGTTCAAGGGACTTTTATGTAAAATTAGACACCCAATTTGATGTCGTACTCAGAATTCCAAAAAAACGTATTTTTCATCGAAAAAAACACTAAAAAGTGCCATTTTCCGTTACTCTACTATAAAAATTTTGGAACATGTCAATTTAATGTTTCGTCGTCCGTGTCTGTCGCGGGTGACCATGGACGGCCAACTTTTTCAAAACTTTTTTTTTCTTAAAATCGCGATAACTCGTGATGTTTATAAGCAAACCCCTCATGTTTATATATCATTTTTTTGTAATTGTCTGCTCTACAACTTTGTAGAACATTGTAACACTCTAAAAAATAATCATGCAAAGTTAAAAACACGAAATTTTAAAACTAAAAATTTTGCTCTCAATGAAAGAATGACCCTTCGTAAAGTACATGAAATTTACCTTAAAATGACATGTTCCAGAAAATTTTACAGTCGAGTAACGGAAAGTGGCAGAGTTTTTTAAAACTTTTTAGTGTTTTTTTCGATGAAAAATACGTTTTTCGGAATTCTGAGTACCCCATCAAATCGGTCGTCTAGTTTTACATAAAAGTCCCTTTGACACCAAATTTCTATCTCATCACCGTTTTAGGCTGCAAATAATTGAAAAAAAACATCTCTTTTTAGCATGTTCAAAAATGAAAGGGGTCGTACCGCCCCTCTGTCACGAGATATCAAAAAACGGACCTAGGATTCGTGATCAGGGACAAAAGTTACCCCTTAGGACAAAGTTTGACACATATCGAAAAGGGATCGGGGCAACTTTTCCCGATTTCGTGTGAGTTGGCGGAGAATTACCCAACTCGAAAACATGTATCGAAAAGTAATACTTGTCTGAATACTTGTGTAGTGCTGAAAGTTGAACTTATCAGCATTCAAATGGAAGCTGATAAGTACTATTATTATTCTATTACTTCTAGTAAAAATATGCGGTATTTTCGTCAATCAAGAATGACAGAAAAAGAAGTACTGTTTAGCCAAGTTGAAGTAATTCTACCTATTTTATCAGACTTAATTTGTAGCTATCTAGTAACTGAGTGTCTGCAATATGTGCTGGTGGAGGCGGTGACGTGCATGTGGTAGATGCTTCCCGCGGAAAAGGGGTTGGAATGAAATTCCTCAACTCTGGTAGAAAACTGTCAATATTCCATCGCTGGGGATGGGCGGGATAATCAAGCTTCAAAGGATGGTCGGCGGTTGGAGTTTGGGAGGGGAGAAATATTTACGTAAATATTTGCGGTTAATTGTTTGCTGGTGATTTATTAGGCTGGTCGTTTATTAACTTTATTAGACGCTGTGGCATCCGACGTGGCCCACGGCACTTGTGCTTTAGCTTCCGCGAGTAATTTTAGCACAAGTTTTCAATCTAGCGCGAAACGGGCACGCCGAATGGTTTCCGCCACTTTGCCACTAATTCCTAAATTATGGAGCAATCCAGCGTTCAATGCTCGGCTGTAATTGCACACAGCCACCAATAAAACCGAATGGAAATGGAAAATAATCTGCGAATACAGCCGCGCGCGCCGTTTCCACGTGGCTGCACCCACACGGCAGCACCATATTTTCCGGGCCACCTTTTCCCCCAAAAACTCCCAAAAAAGCAGCCACACAGAAACAAAGTACAGCCGAAACGGCCCAATATCCGTCGAAAGCAATCGCCATGAATGTACGTCAGGAAGTCGTTCTCCAACTCCCGAAGCCAACTTACGCAGCAGGTCTGTTTGAAACACGATATGCAGAATTTTCCCCCGGTGGAAAGCGCGCGAGTACCGTCATGGGGATTCGGAAAGAAGAGCAAGCGAACTCAAAAAAAAATATGGGGAAAATTCACCCCCGGGGCCTCGACCAAAACCCCGGCCCGGCAGTCGATGATATTCCAGTCAATATATTTCAATTACCTTTTTGGGTATTTTCATCTCATCCCCCCGCAAGAGGCCCCCAGGCAATGTGTGTCGACCAGCTCTGAGAAATGAGAACCGTGGCCAGCAGCAGCAGCAGCCGATGGTGGTTCAATTTGCAATATTGGTTCGATGATGGCCGGAAAACTGCGCTCGATATACATTTTTTTTCGGGTTCGGGGGTGGTTCTGTTTTCTTTCTTGCGCGCGCGATCAATCTGTAATAATATTCCTCCGAGGAGTGAAGTGGAGCGCGAATGGAAAAATTAGCTACGCGCGAAAATAGCGCTGGCTGTAATAGATATTGCTTTCTGAATAATTGAGTTCATCGCGATTTGATTGGGCCGAGGGGTAATCAATGGAACGATGGGATATTGAGCAAAAATTAGATACATTTTAGATCAGGAAATTGGGCGTGTTTAATGATTGGGGCCAAAACCAAATCCAAAAAGTTTTTTTTTCAAATAAGCAATACTGTTGCAAAATTATGCAATAAGTTATTGAAACAATTGGACCCCTATTTGCATCGATATTTTTATTTTCCCATTTTTTCAGAGAGACTTAAAATTGGTGCATTTAAATCAAAAGCTATTATGAAACATATCTAATTCCAACTGTAAACTGTAAATACAAATCTATGAATTTTTATATTAAACAAAAAAACTTCCAAATAGCGTTACAGCCGGATGCTAAACAATGTTCTTTTGCACTTCTATTTGGCATCAAATTCAAACAAACTCTTCACAGCTCAAAAACAAGAAAAACAGGGCGTTGATTGCGGTCCTTCTGGCTACGATCACCTTCATTTTTCGATCCCAACGGAATAGACACACCATATCGAACAAAATGGGAACGAAGTCGTAAAATTACAAACACCGTCAGTGGTTGTTACTATGAAACATTGTATGTTTTGTTATGAATTTTATTTTTGTCATAATTAGAAATTCAAACAAATCGTTTAAATTTGTAATTGTTTTCAAAAATTCAAAAATTTAATCCAATAATATTGAATTTTCTGAAATAAAACTAAAACTTAAAGTCGTTTGATTCAAAACCAGGTCTATTGTCACCCCCACTCACGGTGCCGCACTTTTGCACGAAAACAGAAGAAAAGGCATCCTCTTGAGGAGCCAAATTTCCATATTTTCCAACCCACAACGAAATCAACCGACGAACGATGACACATCCCGGCGGCGGCACTCGTTATCAGCTGCGCTGGCTGGTCGGTCTGTCCAAAGTTGGCCCCCGATTGTCCCTGAACTTCTTCGGTTCCCACAATTTGAGCATTTATTTGACACTTGAACGACATCTGGAAGTGGATTACGCTCCCGGCTCGGCTCCGGAAATTGCGCTATTTTTGGAGCCTTTTCAAATCGTTCTTGAATATTTGAGAGATTTCAAATGCCGACTTAAAGCTACCTTTAAATGCGAGGACTAGACACATCAGCAAGTTTGCAAACATGGTTGGCACGTGATTGAGATACCAAATTTATCACACGAGACCAAAGTAAGACAAAGAACTCCAGACACGAAAACAACTCCATTTCCCATCATCTAAACTGGTTGGCTGGCTGGCCGAGTCATCTCTCCATTCAGCGATATTGATATCGAAAAAGTTTTGACAATAAAAGCCAACTTCTTTCCCCATGCGAGGGGGAAGGTGGTTGATTGGAGGTGCGAGAAAATGGGACGAATTTTTCCCTAAATTGTGCGCAGCTTTGATAAAAGTGTTGGACGACGGTTCTCAGACGTCTCAATCAGTCCCGGCGAGCTAAATTGTGCAAAGTTTTAGTGCTTTGTTTGTCTCTTGGAAAATGAAATTAGTAAAGGACAGATAGCCGAAATGAGTTGGTTGAGGTAGTTGGAGGACATTTTTGGATCTTATTGGAACGAAATTTTGGAAATTGAGTTGTTTAAGTCTAGTTTAAGTCGGTATAAATGAAGGTTTTGAACGGTTTCACAATATCTATTGCTCAGAAGTTTGTGATTTTCTTAAATTATATTAGAAGTTTGTTTTCAACAGTTTCAACCAACTTTATCCACTGGTCTCATCATACTTAAGTTATTCAAAAACATTTGGATCAAAGTCCAACATTTGACCTTCCCTTTCATCACAATTCTTTACAGGACTTCAACTCCTAGCCGGTTCTTAATCCCTTTGACAGCAGCACATTTCTCCACGCTCATTTCCACAAAATCTCATAAATCAAAAAGGATATCAGCACGGTCCCAAGTGCACATCACGCCCAGAGCAGTGTTCATAATTCCGTGAGTGTTTCGAGAGATCCCGGTTGTTGATAAGTCCTCTCGGCTGCCAGGGCAAAAAAAAAAACAAAACTTCAAACCTACTTGTAACACGTCTACGGAATAATGCCCCATTTCTCGCATGCCTGCCCCTAAATTACGTTCTCGCACACACTCACACAGTTGTACGCATTGGAATTGGGGTAATTTGACGATTTATCGGCCAACCTTTGCTGCTAGGTGTTGAACATCCGAGAAGTGGGCAGTTGCCCACTGGAATCGCATTTTTTTTCTCGATCTCTCACTTCGAGCCCAGACGAGGAAGCTCGCCCCCAGAAGTTTATAATTCCGACTGACTAGTGAGCCGAGAATAAATTGGATATGACACAAAAATTATTCTTTTATGTTAAGTCGAAACGAGCCGGTTCGTCGCTGTCTCCTCCAATACAAATCATTCGACAGACTCGCTCCGGCTCAGCAGTGCGAGGAGCCCAACCAGGCTCAAAACCATTGCCCGCTTTAGGGCACTTCTTTTTGCCTCCACCTTGTGTGTTGTTATGCTCTCTGACCCCCGCTCCAATCTTCCGGATCAGCTCGAGAGTGTTGTTTTGGGTGGACCATTTCACCCCCTCCTGTCTCCTCGTGTGTCTTTTTAGGATTTTTTTTCCTCGCCGACCCTGACTTCTGTCACTGCTGGTGTGTGCGCCACGACAAAAAAAATGGGAAAATGGCACGGCCCGTAGGCTCAGACACGTAACGGAGAGATTTTCACGTTTTTTATATCAATCACATGGTCCTTTTCCGTGTCATCCTGTGAGGGTGGTAGGGAAGGTTGAGAGGGGCTTTTTCCCGCGACCCAAACGTCGTCGGTGGTGATCACTGGGATTGTGGTGTGCGAAATATGGTTCTTGGTTTTTGTTAAAAATGTTGAGAGAATTTTGAAAATTAAAAAAAAATAATATTAAAAAATTTTAAAGGTAGAAGAATTCAAACATGAATTTGAAAAAAATATAGATAAGAACATTTTGAACAAATTATGAACAAATTTTGAACAAATTGTGAACAAATTTTGAACATAATTTGAACAAAATTTGAACAAAATTTGATCAAATTTTGAAAACTTGAATAATTTTTTTTTACAATTTTTAACAAATTTTGAACAAACCTTGAATATTTTTTTTTAATTTAAAAAAAATTGAACAAATTTTGAACAAATTCTGAACAAATTTTGAACAAATTTTGAACAAATTTTGAACAAATTTTGAACAAATTTCGAACAAATTTTCAACAAATTTTGAACAAATTTTGAACAAATTTTGAACAAGTTTTGAACAAACTTTGATTAATTTGTTACCAATTTTCAACAAATTTTGAACAAATTTTTAAACAATTTTTTAATAAAATTTGGACAAAATTTGATCAAATATTGAACGAATTTTTGAACAAACTTTGAATAAATATTTAACAATTTTTAACAAATTTTGAATAATTTTTTTAACAATTTTCAACAAATTTTGAACAAGTTTTGAAAAAATTTCAAACAAATTTCGAACAAATTTTCAACAAATATTGAACAAATTTTGAACCAATTTTGAACGAATTTCGAACAAATTTTCAAAAAATTATAACAAATTTTCAACAAGTTTTGAACAAACTTTGAATAATTTTTTACAATTTTTTGACAAATTTATAACAAATTTTTAACAAAATTTGAACAAAATTTGATCAAATATTGAACAAATTTTTGAGCTAACTTTGAATAAATTTTTAACAATTTTTAAGAAATTTAAAAAAAAATGAACAAACTTTGAACAAATTATGAACAAATTTTGAATAATTTTTTTAACAATTTTGAACAAATTTTGAACAAATTTTGAACAAATTTTGAACAAATTTTGAACAAATTTTGAACAAATTTTGAACAAATTTTGAACAAATTTTGAACAAATTTTAAACAAATTTTGAACAAATTTTCAACCAATTTTGAACAAATTTTGAACCAATTTTGAATAAATTTCGAACAAATTTTCAAAAAATTATAACAAATTTTCAACAAGTTTTGAACAAACTTTGAATAGTTTTTTACAATTTTTTGACAAATTTATAACAAATTTTTAACAAAATTTGAACAAAATTTGATCAAATATTGAACAAATTTTTGAGCAAAATTTGAATAAATTTTTAACAATTTTTAAGAAATTTTAACAAAACAAATTTTGAACAAATTATGAACAAATTTTGAATAATTTTTTTTAACAATTTTGAACAAATTTTGAGCAAATTTTGAACAAATTTTGAACAAATTTTGAACAAATTTTGAACAAGCTTTGAACAAACTTTGAATAATTTTTTACCATTTTTTGACAAATTTTGAACAAATTTTCAACAAAATTTGAACGAAATTTGATCATATATTGAACATATTTTTGAACAAACTTTGAATAAGTTTTTAACAATTTTTAACAAATTTAAAAAAAAATGAACAAGTTTTGAACAAATTTTGAACAAATTATGAACAAATTTTGAGTAATTTGAACCAATTTTGAAAAAAAATCAGCAAATTTTGAATACATTTTGAATAACTTTTTGACAAATCCATACCTGCTTTTGTACTAGTTAGCATGAAAGAGCAAAGAAGCATCGAAATATTGATACTTTGATCAAATTTTGAACACATTTGAACAAATTTTGAACACATTTTGAACACTGTTAAAAACACACATTTTGATCGAATTTTAAACACATTTTGAACATACTTGAACACATTTAATCATAGCGTCAAAATATTTCGAACTTTTTTAATATTTTTAAGATTTTTTAAGATTTTTAAGATTTTTAAGATTTTTAAGATTTTTAAGATTTTTAAGATTTTTAAGATTTTTAAGATTTTTAAGATTTTAAGATTTTTAAGATTTTTAAGATTTTTAAGATTTTTAAGATTTTTAAGATTTTTAAGATTTTTAAGATTTTTAAGATTTTTAAGATTTTTAAGATTTTTAAGATTTTTAAGATTTTTAAGATTTTTAAGATTTTTAAGATTTTTAAGATTTTTAAGATTTTTAAGATTTTTTAGATTTTTAAGATTTTTAAGATTTTTAAGATTTTTAAGATTTTTAAGATTTTTAAGATTTTTAAGATTTTTAAGATTTTTAAGATTTTTAAGATTTTTAAGATTTTTGAGATTTTTAAGATTTTTAAGATTTTTAAGATTTTTAAGATTTTTAAGATTTTTAAGATTTTTAAGATTTTTAAGATTTTTAAGATTTTTAAGATTTTTAAAATTTTTAAGATTTTTAAGATTTTTAAGATTTTTAAGATTTTTAAGATTTTTAAGATTTTTAAGATTTTTAAGATTTTTAAGATTTTTAAGATTTTTAAGATTTTTAAGATTTTTAAGATTTTTAAGATTTTTAAGATTTTTAAGATTTTTAAGATTTAAGATTTATAAGATTTTTAAGATTTTTGAGATTTTTAAGATTTTTAAGATTTTTAAGATTTTTAAGATTTTTAAGATTTTTAAGATTTTTAAGATTTTTAAGATTTTTAAGATTTTTAAGATTTTTAAGATTTTTAAGATTTTTAAGATTTTTAAGATTTTTAAGATTTTTAAGATTTTTAAGATTTTTAAGATTTTTAAGATTTTTAAGATTTTTAAGATTTTTAAGATTTTTAAGATTTTTAAGATTTTTAAGATTTTTAAGATTTTTAAAATTTAAGATTTATAAGATTTTTAAGATTTTTAAGATTTTTAAGATTTTTAAGATTTTTAAGATTTTTAAGATTTTTAAGATTTTTAAGATTTTTAAGATTTTTAAGATTTTTAAGATTTTTAAGATTTTTAAGATTTTTAAGATTTTTAAGATTTTTAAGATTTTTAAGATTTTTAAGATTTTTAAGATTTTTAAGATTTTTAAGATTTTTAAGATTTTTAAGATTTTTAAGATTTTTAAGATTTTTAAGATTTTTAAGATTTTTAAGATTTTTAAGATTTTTAAGATTTTTAAGATTTTTAAGATTTTTAAGATTTTTAAGATTTTTAAGATTTTTAAGATTTTTAAGATTTTTAAGATTTTTAAGATTTTTAAGATTTTTAAGATTTTTAAGATTTTCAAGATTTTTAAGATTTTTAAGATTTTTAAGATTTTTAAGATTTTTAAGATTTTTAAGATTTTTAAGATTTTTAAGATTTTTAAGATTTTTAAGATTTTTAAGATTTTTAAGATTTTTAAGATTTTTAAGATTTTTAAGATTTTTAAGATTTTTAAGATTTTTAAGATTTTTAAGATTTTTAAGATTTTCAAGATTTTTAAGATTTTTAAGATTTTTAAGATTTTTAAGATTTTGAAGATTTTTAAGATTTTTAAGATTTTTAAGATTTTAAGATTTTTAAGATTTTTAAGATTTTTAAGATTTTTAAGATTTTTAAGATTTTTAAGATTTTTATTTTTCCTTTCCATCGTGAGTTCATCTATCTTCCCAAGCAACAACATCAACTCTCAAATCAACCCCACGTTTGGCCCCGCAGGTTAAAGGTTTAGCTTTTATCTTAAAATGGGTTTATGACTTTCAGTTTATTGCAAACGATTGCCATTTGTCGTGAGTGTCTTCCCCCTGCACTCCCCTGGCTGGGGACCTGGCGGAAATTTGCTCTGGGAATTTCCGGCCGGGATTTTCTGCTGGCCCAAAGAGTGACACTTTTTGGAAACGTTTTGCTCCAGGTAAGGAGACATCAACGCGATGGATGACTTTCATTCTGATTTTTGTGCCGCAGGTTTTCGGAGCGAAAAACTAAATTAAACTGAGATCTGCTTTCGGTCCCATCTTACGAGCAGCACGCCGTAATCGAGTTATGAAGGTTATAAACCATTTTGAGTACGTGACTCGTTTGGAATTTGTTTCCGCGTCGCGTGATGAGCAGCATTTTTTTTGTGTGGCGTTGCGTGCGTTGAGGATGCGCCCCGCAGCCGGAAATTGCACGACATTTGTCATGGCCGTGATTCCGGAGACCGAGCCTGCTCTGGTTTTATGACTCGAGGAGGAAGACTGACGACGACGCTCACGTTACAATGAGGTGAAATATGTCGTGTACACCGGTTTATAAGCAATCAAAGTTGTAAAAGCAAACAGCACTATGTTTTACGACTGGATCGCGGCAGACTTGGGAGGAAACGTCTCAATGTACGACGGGCTTGCGACATTGTTCGGTTGTTGTAGAGCAGTTTAATACAGTTTGAGCATATTGTACACGGAGAAAAATCTGTTTCCAAAATCGTGAACAAACGTTCATGAAATGCGGACCGATTGAACTGTTTTTCCTACGTGTAACTCTCACAGATTGTTGGACTTTTATCAATATGTTTGTTAAATTGGAATCAAACCTTGAACTTTTAGGATTTTGATAGCAAAATTTCCAAAAAGTATGCAAAACACATCATCTGTTGGGGCATGTAGGATAAACTTTACCAGCCAGCTGTTAGTTTACGAAAAGCGTTGTAACGCAAGCTGTTTCGGGGTTTTCAAGGGGACAAAATTATCTCAAAACCATGTAAAACACCCCTCTCACACACACACACACATACTCACTAGCAGCAGTGGCACAGTTCACTAAATGATTGACTAAGCCGATCGTTCATCCCGGCCTAAAACCTCCCCCTGTTCTATTTATGTTTCTCCGATTGTGCTCAAGGCTAGAATCCTTACAAGTCACCTTTTTCCGCACTCACACTCAAATACACACTTACATTAGGGTGCCCAGAAAAATGACCCCCTGCTCCACAAGCGGAAAACGGTTTTTGGGTTATTTTAAGCATCTGTATAAATTTTGAGCGAAATTGGATGAGATTAAATTTTCAATAAGAATCTCACTTTTGGGAATATTTGAATGCAAGTAGCGCACCGTGTAGACCAAACCGTAAGAAACTTGGGTTTTCCATACATTTTTTCGGTTTTTCTCATACAAACTTCACCTCCGAGTATCAATGGGTAAACGATGACCGATTTTGCTCATATTTGGCCCAGAGTTCTAAAATAGGTCAAGGAACAATATTCAGCTTGTGGAGCGAGGTTTTGAAAAAAAGTCCCATATTCTGGGCACCCTAACTTACATTCATCATTCAGGTCGCTCGTACGAGGCACAGTCAGTCTCTCAGGAGAAATCGAAATTGATGAATTGATCATGTTATTTCATTTCTCTCGAAATCCCCACCATTACCGTTGAGTGTGTGTTTCCCGCCTCCAAAGGAAGGTTAGGTGTTGTGTACGTCGGTGTATTCTCCCAGCTGGGATTTGTTGGGAGGAGGTGGAAGCGCCCGGAAAAATCTGTTTTTCCCGCAGCGTCTTTTCTTCAATTTCATCAGCCTTCAAAGGCGTCGCACGGAGTCTTATCTTGACACAAACAGACGGACGGGCAGAGCTCTCGAACCGCGCTCGCCAGAATTGTTTGTCGGCGATATGCCTTTGAGCGATTGAAAGGATTTTCGTTATCCTTTCGTTTTTCCGACTCCCCCACCCACCTTCCTTCCTATCCTACTTTTTGTGTGGTTGTTGTTGGGTTATGCCCGCGAGTGAGTGACACTTTTCCATCTTGAGAGGTCTCGGAGGCGTTCGACTGGAAGCAGGGGACAAAACCAGCTGCTGCTGCCAAGGGTCTTTCAGGAATTGTCTTCCAAGCGGAAGTAACATTTCAAAGTGGCAGAAAATAGGGAAAATCACTTTCAAAAGCATGCGGAAAGCTTTAAATTCTTACAAGCTTAAGTTCGAATTCAATTTCACACAAATTTAGCTTTAAATCCTCAACTTCCTATCACTTTGTTGCTGTCTAAAGCACTGACTGAGGTCATACCTTCGCTAGATAAGCACTTTTCCCTTAAGAGACCTGCCTTCCTCCTTTTCAGGGATAGAAACCGTTGTGGCACTTTCCACCGCGCGAGCTTCTCTTTCTCTGTAATGCAATTTGGTCGCGCTTTTGGAACCCAATTTCCGTCAACCAGTCCCTCCACCCCCACACACCTTCATGTGGGAGCGTTGTTGTTCTGGGAAACTCCCGCGTAAAAATAGGCCTGGCTGACGGTGAAAATTGGGTAAATAGCTGCTGGGAGAGCGGGCGCTGACTTAAAGCGTCCTGCTTGAAATGAGAACTATGTTGAATTTTGGGTAAAATTTATTCTCGTGAAATTGATTGATTGCACTGGCTAAACTTTCAAAATTATTGTGTAATTCTTGTAAAATTCTTTTGAAATTCTATAAAAATTCTTTTGAAATTCTTTTGAAATTCTTTTGAAATTCTTTTAAAATTCTTTTGAAATTCTTTTGAAATTCTTTTGAAATTCTTTTGAAATTCTTTTGAAATTCTTTTGAAATTCTTTTGAAATTTTTTTGAAATTCTTTTGAAATTCTTTTGAAATTCTTTTGAAATTCTTTTGAAATTCTTTTGAAATTCTTTTGAAATTCTTTTGAAATTCTTTTGAAATTCTTTTGAAATTCTTTTGAAATTCTTTTGAAATTCTTTTGAAATTCTTTTGAAATTCTTTTGAAATTCTTTTGAAATTCTTTTGAAATTCTTTTGAAATTCTTTTGAAATTCTTTTGAAATTCTTTTGAAATTCTTTTGAAATTCTTTTGAAATTCTTTTGAAATTCTTTTCAAATTCTTTTGAAATTCTTTTGAAATTCTTTTGAAATTCTTTTGAAATTCATTTGAAATTCTTTTGAAATTCTTTTGAAATTCTTTTGAAATTCATTTGAAATTCTTTTGAAATTCTTTTGAAATTCTTTTGAACTTCTTTTGAAATTCTTTTGAAATTCTTTTGAAATTCTTTTGAAATTCTTTTGAAATTCTTTTGAAATTCTTTTGAAATTCTTTTGAAATTCTTTTGAAATTCTTTTGAAATTCTTTTGAAATTCTTTTGAAATTCTTTTGAAATTCTTTTGAAATTCTTTTGAAATTCTTTTGAAATTCATTTGAAATTCTTTTGAAATTCTTTTTAAATTCATTTGAAATTCTTTTAAAAATCTTTTGAAGTTATTTTATAATTTTTTTAAAATTCTTTTATAATTCTTTTATAATTCTTTTAAAATTCTTTTATAATTCTTTCAAAATTCTTCAAAAAATCATTCAAAATTCTTATAAAATTCTTTAAAAATTCCATAAAAAAATAAAATATTTTTTTAAACTACTTTTAAAATTCTTTTAAAATTCTTTTGAAATTCTTTTAAAAAAAACTTTTAAAATTCAATTCAAATTCTTTAAAATTCTTTTTAAATTCTTTTAAAATTGTTTCAAAATTATTTTATTTTTTTTTTAAATTATTTTAAAATTTTAAAGACTTTTTTTTTATTTTTACTAAATTCTTTCAAAATTCTTTAAAAATTCCATTAAAAAAAATTTAATTCTTTAAAACTACTTTCAAAATTCTTTTAAAATTCTTTTGAAATTCTTTTATAATACTTTTATAGTAGTTTATGCAACAAGTTGCAAAAAAAAGATTTTTTCAACACGAGTTGTACATTTATTCAACGAGGTTTACCGAGTTGGATAAATACGACGAGTGCTGAAAAAAACAAGTTTTGCAACGAGTTGCTCACAACATTTTTTGCAATTCCGAAAAACGCTTATTTAATGGAATTTTATGTAAAACATTCATGTGTTTAGTAAATTCATCGATCAAAACAAAACAATATTGAAAAATGTTACTTTTCGATACTAGTGCTGAAAAGTTCAACTTTTCAGCACCCATTTCAGTGCTGAAAAGTAGAACTTTTCGGCACTGTTATTGAAAGGTATTAATTTTCCATTCTGTTATTTTTGGTAGGGAAAAGTAGACCGTTTCGTTTCTCCAGAATGGAAGGAAAAGTTGACAGTTTCACAGTGGAATTGCAAAAAAAATCTATTCAAATTCTTTAAAAAAAAATTAATTCCTTTTAAATCCTTTTATTTTTTTTAATTTCTTTTAAAATTTAAAAAAAAAACTTTTGATTAGTTTTATTAAATTCTTTTACAATTCTTTTAAAATTATTTTGAAATTCTTTAAAAATTATTTTAAAATTCTTTTAAAATGCTTTTAAAATTCTTTTTAAATGCTTTCAATTTTTTTTCATTCTTTAAAAATTCTGTTGAAATTCTTTAAAAATGCTTTTAAAATTCTTCTAAAGTTATTTTAAAATTCTTTTAAAAATCTTTTGAAATTCTTTTAAAATTGTTTTAAAGTTTTTTTTAAATTCTTTCAAAATTCTTTTAAAATTCTTTCAAATTTATTTTTAAATTCTTTCAAAATTCTTTTAAAATTCTTTCAAATTTATTTTTAAATTCTTTCAAAATTCTTTTGAAATACTTTTAATAATTTTCAAAGTCTTTCAAAATTCTTTTTATAAATTTTTTATTGTTTTAAAATTGTTTTTAAACTCTTTTAAAAAAAAATTAAAACTCTTTTAAAATTCTTTTCAAATTCCTTTTAAATTCTTTAAAATAATCTTTGAAAATTCTTTTAAAATTATTTTAAAAATCTTTGAAGTTATTTTAAAATGTTTTTTATTTAATTTAAAAATCTTTTTAAATTCTTTTAGGGCCGTTGCAATTTTTTTAAGTTTATGTCGCCCCTTCCCCCTTTCAAAATCGGTTTGAAATATCAGGGGGCAAAAAAAAATTTTTAGCTTCAAAATTTTAAAGGAAATAGAAGTCTAACCAACTGAAAACAATTAGAAACGCATTTTCCTGCGTTTAAAATCATATTTAGCATGTCTGGGATCGATCAACAATATTTTCATTTTTTTGTGAATTCCAATGTACAGCACCGCAAAAAGGTTTTTTTTCGCCGAAAATAAAATACTTGGAAATTTTGAAGACTAATGATTGCAAAACAGCTGGGCAGGTGAAAAATGCTTTTAAATCACATTTTTTCATTCAATTGTTGAGACCATGACTTGTTATTTAAATTTTTATATTTTTTAAGTTTGTGCCTCCTCCCTCGACCTCGATCAGAGTCGAGGGACATAAACTTAAAAAAATATTTGCAACGGCCTAAAATTCTTAAAAAATTCATTTATTTTTTTTTCTAAATTTTATTTAGAAATCTCTAGTAATCCTTTTGAAATTCTGTTAAAATTCTTTTTAACATGCTAATTTCTCGTATATTTAAGAAAAAGTGATGTTATATTCTTGTTAAATTCCTGTAAAATTTATAAAAAAAATCTTGTAAAATGATTGTAAAATTCATGGAAAATAGCTGTAAAAATTTATAAAATTCTTGATAAATTGTATTATTTTTTGCAAAATTTTTATGAAAATTTAGTAAAATTCTCATAAAATTCACTAGAAACCCACATCGGAGAGCCTAGCTACCTCAACGGAATCCGGAATATTTCTGGTAAAATTCTATCTATTTTTTTCTCCAAATCCAAAAGAAATCTGGATCATTTGCAGCTGGTAGAGTTCAACTTGGTCAATTCTACCTAAAAAAAAATCAAGAAAAAAATACTAGGGGGAAAGTTTTGACGTGTTATGTATTAAATTTGATTATTATTTTTTAATTTTGTTTATATTTATCTTATTAATGTTTTGAATATTTTTAATGGATCTGTAGGACTATTCTACAAACTCCAATCTTCTTATTTTTGGTTTATACTGTTTATTCGAATTTTCAATATTTTTTAGACTGTTTGTGTATTTTAAACTTCTTTTGCTTCAAAGTTGCTACAAAACGTATTAAAACATAAATTATTGTATCCTGAGTAAAGTATTTGTAACTTTTTCAACAAGTCGTTCCTGCCTCCCCAGTTCAACTCAACCGAGCAAATTCCATGTTTTTCCCCACTAACAATAAAAAAATAAATAAACGTTCCAGCCCATTTTCGGAACAAGTTAAGCGTTGTGCAATGTTTACGAGCTCGTACGTGCCATTCCGGTACGCTGCCGGTACAAATTTGCACCCTCTTAATCATGCTCCCGGTGCTGCGTCGTGGGTGGGTGGGATTGTCACACGTTCACTTTTTTGTACCTCCCCCAAACAACAATCGACCCATTCCTCACAGGCAGGCAGGCATATGTTTGAGCGCGCGCACACACGTGCCCGGTTATGTTGCAAAATGTGCACAATGTAGCGCAGAGCACTTTGTCGATAAACGCTCCGACAAACACGTTCACCCTGGGCTGGCTGGGTGGTGCCAATAGATATTAAATTCGGGGTGCGTGCTGGTTTCCTGTACCTGTTTATAATTATTAGTCCATAAAGTTGCGGAGCGCGGGAGCAAATTAAAGGTGACACTTTCTAAGCGCTTTTTGTGCGAGGAATCGAGGTGAGGTCGTTTTTCTGGGTGGGGCTGGGACTTGCCGCAGTTAGAAGCCGCGGAAAATGGTTTGCCAGAATATTGTGGTTCAACTTTTTGCCGTGTTCATTATGGACTTTCATGAATGTGGGACTGTGCGTTGGGCAAATGGAGCAATTTTTGTGTAACTCGTTATTAGAAGTAAGTTATGAAGATTTTTTCCAAACATGCTGTTTGAACAGTAAAAGTCTCTAAGCTTATCAACAACAAGCACCAGCCTGTTGGTCAGTTCTGTCCACCACTCTCCAAGCTGATGATGATGATGATGATGCTGGGGCCCCCGAGTTTACGCCCTATAAGAGCATCAGTCCAGGTCCAACAGCAGCTCCAGAGCGATTTATGTCTCATGCATATTTCTCGTTCGATTTTCTGTTCCGCTTCGGTTGGGCCCATAATTGGATTTTAAAACACTCTCCCCGTTGGACTACTCTCGGTTCTTCAACCGTGGTCCGGCCCCAAAATGCTTTTAGTACCCCGTTCCAACCGTGGTCATTTCAGTGGACGGTGACATTATTCAGGAAGAGAGGGTGAAGAAAGGAGTGAGGAATTTTTTAATACCCTCGATGAAAAGCACGGTGTATTTATGCTGTCAGAGCCAAAATGGGGGGAGGGGGGAGAGGGGGGTTGGCCGGAACACAAAGTCGGACAAAAAGCTTTCCATGTACTACAAACAAATGCATTGATTCAACAACATCACGTGGAAGCGTGTAATTACAGTCACTTGCAGCGCCGAAAAATGAAAGTCCGTCTGCTGCCACTCCCCCTCCCCCTTTGATGGTCCTGTGGCCACGGAACGGACCCCTACCGGTCGACCGACGAGTGTTCATCAAATATGTACAGTTTCTCTTATTTCCCATCACGGCGGCTGTGGTGGTGGCGCTTTGCGTTTTCCAACAAGTAATTATTTGCTATTCATTGGGCGTTTTCGAGGGTTTTTTGAGGGAGGGAAAACCAGGTGAGGAGTGATGGTTTCGGGAGAGGGGCAATTTTGTAGTTTTCACGAGCTGGCCTCAGGGGAACATGCGCCGTGCACTTATCCCAAAAACATTGTATTTTTCCCCTGTAAATTACAACTCGAACTCACAATACTTGAATGTGAGAGCTGTTGCAAAGCTGTTGGTTATTTTGCTAATAAATTTTTTATTCATCTTCTCTCTTTACAGGTGAGTTACCATGGGGAGTTTGACATGCATATGTGTCGAGTGATGTTTGGGAACGATTCAACAACGATACACACATGAGCGACGAGAGTAATCCAAGGTTTAGTGAGTTAGTTTTTGGTTTAGAGTTAGAGTAACAGTTTGTCAACATGAAATGAAAATGAATCAAACATTTTTTCAAGCTATCGGTTAACTTTAACTTTAATTTAAAAACAAAACTTTAAAGTAAAGCAAACATTTTCTCCACTAATAAATTTTACCCAACCATCAAACTGTAAAAGCTGGAAAACTATGCCAAACGAAAAGTCTGTCTTTATCCTGTCACGGGCACAGTTTTCCACAAAGCTTGCAGCGCATTTTTGTCGTCGTCACCGGCATGACAGCGGCTGTCAGTTGCAATCACGTGTTACAGCGTCGAGCTACGAGTGAAAACGGATATCGTTCACGTCAGCGATATGCTTTCGTCAGGATTTTTAAGTCGATTCCAATTCCAACTTGCATCCTTTCGATATTCCTCCCCCACATTCAACGGAAGGAGAAAAAAAAGTTGACAAATTTCAAGCAAGCTCTCACACCCACACACAGATTCACTTCACGTCACTTCTACAACATATTTTCACTTTGAAATTATAATTGAATGTATCTGCTGCGCGCAAGGATTCGGTCCTGCGGAGAGGTTCCCGGTGAGTTCTGTTCGTGACGGTCGTACTTTTTTTTTTTTTGCTCAACTCTCTCCTGCTCATCCAGGCTCATCTTTCCCAGCTGGTGGCCATCAGTTGCCAGCCAGGTTGCGCTGCCGAGGGCACAGGATCTGCTTTTGCTACATACATTGATACGTTTCCCGTCGTCGACACCGACGCCGCACCCCCCCGTTCCTGGGGGGGCAAGGATTCGCTCGAACGAGAGTTCTGAAATTTCCAATCCACTTTCATTATGGAACGAATATGTCCGGGGTTCACATTTCCAGCAGAGTTTGGAGCGCAGCGAAAAAAAAAATTCACCCTTGTGATGATGGTGCACAATCCTCGGCCGCGAATAGAGATGCAACTTACATCCGAGAAAACAGGACGGATGGAGTCGTAGAAGACCCGTGCGGCGCACGGTGTGCGAAACTGGCAATCAGAGTTGACAGATTTGTTATTTCCAATTTCTGTTCCCGGTTCGTTATTTTTTCGACGCTGGAGAGAAATGCAACTCGCGTTGTCTAGCCGTGAGCAGAGGTTTCCAAATCATAAGTTTGTATTTTTTTTGTTTTTTTACAACTGGACAAAGAAAATTTCTAAGATTTTTCAAAATGTTTTAGATAACATATCCTAAAATGGTGATTATCTATTGACAGGATTCTGAGACATGAATAAACCAAAACATCAGATTTCGGGATTAGAAACGAATTCAAAATACCATGCTTCCCCACCGAAATGAGTACCCAGTACAATTAACTGGAGACGCATGGTGCTTTACGTTCAAATAATGTCATGCGACAATTGGTTTTCAAAAAATAATATTTCAGAATTCTGACAGCTGATATTCACCATTTTTTGTTATATTACCTAAAACATCCTGAAAAATTAAATAATATTTTCATCTGTGAGTTCATTGGGCAAACTTGCATATTCGATCAAAACCTAAGTATGTTTTGGAAAATAAAAATAAAAACAAGTTAAAGGTTCAAAATGCAGGGAACTTTTTTTAATTTTGAAGTTCAAAAGAAGATAATTAACCTAAACTTTTACCTGAAACAAAGTCTGTATTTTTCAATCGAAAAAAAAAAACTAGTGAAACTTAAATTAACTGACATAGCCTTTTTATGATTTTTGAAAGATTATTTCAAAGCCGGGAATTCCCGAATGATTATTTTTTAATATTTTGTTCCAGTTTTCTCAAAAGGGCAAAACACACATTTTTGTATCCATAGATATTTAAATTTGATTATGAAAATTAAGGAAGAGCAGAATATTTAGTTATAGAAAGCATTTTGTTTTTTATTTGGAATACATTTGACTTATTAAGGAAAATTGATCAATGTTTTGTGTGAAGATCCATAGAATTGTAAAACCTTTTTCATTGATTGTGGTTTTACATGTAATTAAGTTTGGGTTACATTTACGTATTGAAATGTTTTTCCATTCGAAATTAATGTTTATTTAATTAGGGAAGAATCTTGGCAAATGTAATGAATTGACACAGATGTTAAACCATGTTTAATACACAATGTTTAAAATATTTGTTTGATTGATTTCGATTAAAACAGGAAAAGAACATCAAAACTAGTAAAATGATGTCTAAATTTAATGCATCTAATTTGCTCGAGATGGCAGGAGTAACTCAAATTGAGATAAAAGATAATTAAAAAAAAATTCAGAAATTCTCAAAGAAATAAAAAATAACCTTATTGAAACTTGTTGAATTAAGTAATATTATACACAATGAATATTACTAATAAGATTTATAAGAACTTCTTTAATGAAAATTCGATAAATTATTGTGACTAATTTGAATTCCAAAGTACCGTACACTGGGATGACATTGATAGGATTCAATATATTTTTCGACATGTCTGAAGATTTATATTTTTAAAATATGTCCTGGATTTTTTTTTGCTTTGAAAAATAGTCTACTTTAAAACCGGGATGACTTCGATAGTCACTGTGTTTTTAACAAATTTCAGCATAAAAGTGTGAAAGTGTGCATATTTAATTCGCTAGGCCAAACCTTCGCACCTTTTCAAGTTTTATTTTCTTCTTATATTTCATTTTATTTTAATACAATTTAATGATTGTTTATCTATATTTTTAAACTTTTCATAAGATGTATGAAAATTTTAGGTTATGTAAATTGATCAAAATTCATCAAAATTTGCTTTTCTCATAAAAATTTAAAATTAGGTTTTCTCTATAAGGGCCATTCCACCTCAACTGAGGAAACTTTTGGACTCGACCTTCACCGATTTGGACCAAACTTGGAGGGAACGTTCATCTATCGATAGTTAACAGAAATCCCAAATTTGGTGCTGATCTGACCATCCCTCTATTTTTGGCACCGCTTTCTTTTTTGTCGATTTTCTAAAAAACTTTTTTTTTCTTTTAATCAAAACTTCGCAAAGACAGTCTTCTACAGAATGCATTTTATAGAAAATTGTCCAAGGAATTCGATAAAAATAAAAATTTAACCTTTGAATGCCCGCTTATATTTTATTTTAACGTTTTAGGTATTAAAATTCAATTTTGACGTGTTCCTTATATTTTAATTTGTTTTATTTTATCACCATCGTGTTCCCCGGATAATTTTACTTAATAATCAATGTAGACCTCAAACTAAAATAAACTATTGGCGAGATACAGCGATTTTACTGAAAAGTACCATATCGCTTAAATTTAATTCAAATTTTTCATTTTGCACAATAATTACCTTGGAACATAAAAACACATAAAAAATCAAATTTTTGATGCTTTTAAACTTTTTTAAATTGGCTGTCTCTGTGAAGATTGTAATTAAGATTATGGCAATCAACTAATATAATTTCAAACTTATTAACCTAACATATTTATAGAAAGTGGTTTTTATGAACATTTCTAAAATATTTTTTCTGTTTTCCAAGAAATTCAAACCTCGGGAAAATTCGACGCCCTTATCATAAACAAGCTCATTAAACAATGCTGCAATTGAGTTTTTCTGAGGAGTAACCATGTGTATGAATTGTTATCGAAATTTTGTGAAATTTAAATTTCTGTTAAAAAACATTGACCCTTTTTTCTCTTTCTCACTTTTTCAGCCCATAGTCAATGTATTCTGAATAATTTCCTGCAATTTGTTTTCTGATTTCAAACAATTTAACTCTTTGAATATTTTGAGAAATTTAAAGCTAATGATTATAATTAATTTTGTCATAAAAGAGTTGAAAAGTTTCAAATCCTCCAAAAATTCTTTTTGTTAAGTTTTTTGAAATTATATACCGAATCTAAAACTAAAATTTTTTTTCGCCTCATTGATTTAATTTTTTTTTTTTTAGAATACTTGAGCATACCAACTTTTCCTCGTTTTTTGCAACCAAAAAAAAAGTGACACCACTTCCTTCCACTCTCACATTTCCAAAACCGAAAAAGCACAGTTGTTGAAAGCTCCTTGCACCCGTGTTAATGCTACTGCCTTGCACCACTGCAGAAAAGGCTTTCAACATCTCAACTGAGCCAGACAAACTTGCAACGTGTTGGGAAGAAGAACCAGCAAACAACAACAAAAAAAATCGCTGATGCCAACCAGATTCGAGCAGCAACAAGCGGTTCCGAAATCACGAGCCCTCGTTTTGGCACCGTCAAAGTGGCCAAACTAAGGAGGAAAGTGAGGCAAAAATTCGTGCTCGGAAGGAAGCAGCAAGCATATTTCGAATTTTCACCTCGAATCGTGGTTTCGTTTCTTCTCACTGCCAAAGCCAGATCGTATCGATATAAACTCAGCGAGAGAGGGAAGGAAACTAAAAAGGGTTGATGGTGGTGGCGATGGCTGCTCAAAAATAGATTCACGTAGACATTGCTTTTTTCCGGGTCGAGGCAAAAAAAAACGGCAAGTCGAGGTTTGGGGGGCAAATATTGGTGCTGTTATCGAACGGAAACTAGCAATTTGGCAGAACGCGCGCTCGCGAACCACCCGAAAAAAGGACGGAAGACACAGATTTGCACTGGCATGATCGAATTTTCTTCGCGAGTGCACAACCACTTGAAAGTGGCGTGGTGGTGGTGGAAGTGGAGGTTCGTGTGAGGTTCTTCGTTATGCAGAAGCATGTTTCTTCTTTTGGATTCCGCCCGGTCCACGGGACGAGTAGAGCCAGAGCAGCAGCAGCAGAGAGTTTGTTTGAATCTCGTCGAATTGAATTTAAATCCAGTGAAGATGGTGAGACGGATATGAGATTTGATTGGAATTCGATTGCAGCTAGAGTGTTTTCCTACCCGGGAGGGAGGGGGGAGAGTGCCGAATGAGTGAGCTTTTGATGGGGTCAGGATTAATAGCTTAGATGTTCATGAAATAATCGTAAAGCTGCTTCGGCTTGGAAAGTTGTGAACTTGAACGGTTGGGGAATACGAGCGCAGTTTAAGTGCCTGACGAGGAAATAACATTATCATTTGATATAATTTAATTTGGTCAAATGGTTGAATTTACTGATGTGGAAATCATAATTATTTGAATTGTTTGTTATTTTGTAGAAACTAAGACAAAGTTTACGAGGATCTCATTTTTTTAAGGTAAACAACTATACCAGCTTTTGTGACACGATTTTTTATTCTCTTTTTGGCTTTAAATTTCACTTGTATGACAAACCAGAACCATAATTTTAGTTTAAAAATGTGAAGGCTTTAACAATTATATTCTGATTCTCGAGAAGCTAAATTGCTAGTTTCTTAAGAATTCACATATAAAAATTAAAGCCTTTGCACAAAAACAAACAAAACATTTTCGAGTACCGTAAAACGGGGTGACTTTGATGGCCGAGGTGACTTTGATAGATTTAAGGAATGCAAAATGAAGATTAGAAATTAATTACGTACGGAATAATAAGAAATCATGCTGCCCGAGAAAAATAAGTGTAATGCTAGAAGAAGTTTTCATCAAATTTTGAAAAGTTTTAAAGGTTAGTTAACTATAATTTAAAAAATGTTGATGTTTTTTTAATATTCTCAATGAACATGATTTTAAATCGGAAAACGGAATGCATTCTCATATTCTTTGTACATTTTTCTACTAGGAAGAGGTAAAATAAGTTTGTAAATAATAAATATTATTTGGTTTTAAAACATTATTTAAAAAAAACTATCAATATTATACGCATTTTTAGCAGAAGAAATTTCATATAAAATGTGCTAAAATATGTAAAAACAAAATTAGTTTTAACAAATTTCTTGCAAAATTGCAATTTTTTAGCAGTTTTACCTGAAATTTATTTTATTTTGTTGAAAAATGTTATAAACTACATCAGCAGCTTAATGGATAATACATTTGACGTAAACATAAAAATTGGATTAAACCTGATTTCAACAAGAAAAACTATGACTATAGTCACCCGGAATTCAAAATATGAATTTTTAACGCAACTTTTTTAAACACTGCTGAAAAAACTGGTTTTCAAAAATAATGCATGGACCTTTTGTGGCCTGCTCCAGTACATGTTTTAAAAATAATAATATTGAGAAAAACCGTAGGGGAGATGGGGGTAAGACGGCCACCCTAAGGGAGAAGTCTAATAAAATTTTCACAACAGATTATTTTGATCTCAAATTACGTACATATTGTTCTACTACTAGTCCATTATAGAAATGACATAAATTAGTTGGTCTAAAAACCAATTTTCAATACCTTTCAGCAATTTTTAAAAAATAATTGAAATCGTATATATATGAAATATGCGGGGTAAGACGGCCACCCATGTGGGGTAAGACGGCCAATGCTATAAATTAACTTAATAACTTTGCTAAATCCACCCAAACACCTACATGGTTGGTTCAACAGACTTCTCTGAACATCATAACTATTTTGGTTGAAAAAAATCAGGTTTCAAATGTGAAGAAAAATGCTGTTTAAAAAATTTCATATTTTGGCACAGCGAATTTCATATTATTGCGACCACATTTTATGAAAAACTATGAATATTTACTACAAAACAAACACAATTTGATACAAAAAAAAAATAATTTGTGTATTTCGATGAGAATAAGTAAATAAAAAATATGTAAACAATATTAAATTAGCGATTTTAATGAAAAGTTTGACTATTCAATGAGTTTTGCTATATCACAGTAAAGAATGTTGTCGAAACGGTAGTTAACAGCATTTTGATTAAAAATGGATAGTTTTATTGAAAATGCTTTTCCTTTATCTACAAATATGTCTTTATAGTCAAAAACCGTCAAAAATATAACCTATATCAAATAAAATCTACAAATTACGGGTGGCCGTCTTACCCCCGGAGGAGGTGGTCGTCTTGCCCCCAAATAAATTATTTTTTTAAACATTTTTTATAAACAGTTCATCGCATTTTTTGAACTTTTTCGGGGGACATAATCTAGGGAAAACTTCAATTTAACATGAAAAAATATTTGAAGACAGAAAAACATATTGTTATTTAACAAAAATGCCTAAGTTGTAATTCATGAAAATTACATCCAGTTTCAAGTTCAAAAATTATTTGTTTATTTTGAGCTATTTTCATGCTATTTCAAACAATATTTCTGGCAAAGGTGACTCCATATGCATTATTTAGCATGAGGAACAGTATTGCTGAACATTTCAGTAATATTCATTAGTATACTTATTAATACGGTGGGGTGGCCCTGGCCGTCTTACCCCGCCTGGCCGTCTTACCCCGCCTGGCCGTCTTACCCCCAGCTCCCCTACTAGTTGGAAAATATTCCAAAAATCCCGGTTTACGGTAAGAAAGATCAAAGTTTATGATTGTTGAGTGAATTTAAAAAAAAAAAAACATTTCAGAAATTCAAAATACATTTAAATACAATCCGAATGATTTCCAAAGATTTTTTTACAGATCTAATAAACATATTTTTTTGCTTTTCGAAAAAATATGGATGTCATTTTTTTATTTGGTTTTTAATCAGTTAAAACAAATTCTGGAACCATTATTTTTAATATTGAATTTGTACTATGAAATACAAAACAAGTATCGTTGAACCTGCCCCGCATCCAAATCCAAATAAATTTTCCCTCTAAAAGATCAATTTTGTGTGACATTTCATTACAGTCATTCGGCTCGGAAATCCACCCAAAAGTGCTGACCTTATGGTCAGCTTTCCTATCATAAGTTGTTGAACTCGTCCCCTCCAGAGCTTAAGAAACTCGATGACTCTTTAGCTCTTTCACCAACCTTATGGCTTAGGGGGAATTCATATATTTTTGAAATTTAAGTACGTTGACATTAAATTTAAATTATACAAAAAAAAGAAATTTAATGTTTAAAAGAGATAAAATTGGAAATCATTGATGATTGTTTGTTTTCGCAAGCATAATTCAAAATAAAATATCAAATTTTGAATAAAATAGAACCACCTCCCCTACTTGCATTGCTTCTACTGTCACACGAAAGAAAGAACCTCACCCGCAGCGCCAGATGTGAGTAATAAAATCTCATTTCTCATCAATCGCAAGGCGCCTCTCTGTCCATTATTGTGGTAGTGGTGCTTGTTGTTGTCAATGTTGACTCTTCATCGTCGTTGTCGTCGTCGTGTTTTATGCGCCCAAGTCTGCGTGTAGCATCAGCACTTTTTCCACTCTCCAGACCACCGATGTCAAAGGGCATAAACAATTACTCACTCACACTCACATGCGAACATGTGTGGTTGTTGTTATGAGTTGGTTGCTGAGCGTTGAAGGATGAACCTTCAAAATTCCTTTATTTGTAATTATTATTTTCATTACTTTATATTTAACATCAAGATCAGAGGAAAACAAGATGTAGTAATGAGTAAGTCCTTTAAAACGGTTGATAACAGCGACGCGATCAAAGTTAAGAAGTATTTTTGAAGCTCGCAATGGCGTTAGGTTACTTTAATAATTGTAAAAAGTGCCTATATTTCAAACGTTGCATTTTGCAAAACAACAATCATTCATTTAAACAAGTGTGAGTGATGGTGACGAGCAGTCGCGCGAACTCGAACAAAAGAAAAATACACACCAATAACAACCAAACAAAGAGTGTAACAAAAAAGTAGAAGAATAACAACCGTAAAATGTGTTGATGCCACCCTGAAACAACACAAAAGAAGCATCGAAAGAGAAACATGGCATCAGAAATCGATAAACAATTATACCAAATGGACATGACATTCAACGGTGCAGTTTGTAGCCGGGTTTTTACAGCATCCTCCACATTGCGATTGTGGAATGTACTGGCTCACATTGTTTTCGTTATATTTATAAGGGAAAATAAAAATTGGGAAAATGTTTCATCGAGTGGGGGAGAGAGCGAGTCCATATGTGTCAAAAGGATAAAGCTATGGGGGGAGGTTAAGGGGAGAGCGGGAGTTCGAAATCAAATAAAACAGAATTAAGCGCTTGGAACTGGACCACGCCGGTGTAACTGTGTGTTGGTGAGAGGGGGATTTTGTGAAGCTGGCGACGTGTAAAAACTGTGAAAAACAGTTTTATTGGAAAAGTTCGTTTCACTCTCTCTTTCTCGCTCGGTAAATGTGCTCGCACGCAGGGAAAACAAAAAAAAGTTGAATTGAGTTTTGCACGAAAAGCTAATAGAAAAGTAACAATGTTCGTTTTGTGCGATATTATGGGGGCGCGAGTGTGCGTGTGTGGTTGGATGAAAAGGTGGATTACCAACAGTCAATGTGGAGAGTGACAGCATTAAATTTTGAGGGACAACAGATAATGGAATGTCGCTAGAAGCATGCAACTTTATTTATGGCTTTAAGTTACTATAATTTAACATATTTCAGCCATGAAATGAATCGTCAATGAGATAGATGAGAGATGAGAGATGAGAGATGAGAGATGAGAGATGAGAGATGAGAGATGAGAGATGAGAGATGAGAGATGAGAGATGAGAGATGAGAGATGAGAGATGAGAGATGAGAGATGAGAGATGAGAGATGAGAGATGAGAGATGAGAGATGAGAGATGAGAGATGAGAGATGAGAAATGAGAGATGAGAGATGAGAGATGAGAGATGAGAGATGAGAGATGAGAGATGAGAGATGAGAGATGAGAGATGAGAGATGAGAGATGAGAGATGAGAGATGAGAGATGAGAGATGAGAGATGAGAGATGAGAGATGAGAGATGAGAGATGAGAGATGAGAGATGAGAGATGAGAGATGAGAGATGAGAGATGAAAGATGAGAGATGAGAGATGAGAGATGAGAGATAAGCAATTAGATTTGATAGCTAAGAAATGACATTCCAAACTTTTCAAATCTCTTTTTAAAAGCATTTCCCTCCGTGCCATACAAATAATCCGAACCGGATCGCATGTGTACATCTGGCCACACACATTTCTTCCTTCGTTTATTCACAACAGTGACTCTGTCAATAAGTGAAGCAGCGCCACCAACCCGGTTGATCCAGGATGTGAAAATTCACGGAAAATGCGAGAAAAGCGCCCGGAAGAACGGGCCTTTCAACAAACTCCCTCAACCCGTTCACACATGAAAAATAACACCAACTGCCGAAAAAAATACTCCACAACATGGAGAAATGCATTTTGTCAATGGCAGTGTACGCTCTTGATTTTCCTGAGCGTATTTTTTTGTGGAAAATTGCCAGACGAGGAAAACAATCTGCTGCGGAGTCTGAGTGTGTGGGAAGTACTTGGAAAATGTATCGTCCGGGGGTTCAAATAAAGTATGCGAGAAATGCAGTGTGGATTTTCCGGCAGGGATTTTCCACCGATATTTTTCATTTTTCCTGGAACTGCACCAACTCGTATCGCTCGCACACAAACTCGTTGTTATTGAAAGAGATTTGGGCGAGCGTTAAAGCACGGCACTCGACTTTTCCCGTTGGAGTGGATTTTAGAAAATGTTTGTTTTCCATTTCGATCGCTGCGGAACGTGTGCACTAAGCTGCTGCTCTCGTTCTCAGGGTTGTGGAAATTTTAAAGATCAATGTTTTCCATTGCTAAGCGGATTTGATGGCGTTGCCCCGACGATTAGAACGAGTTGTAATCCCTTTCGTATCGGAATGGGGGAAATAATAAGCAGTTTTTATTTTTCGAATCAACTTGAAGTTGTTTACGATTTTCGTTCGGAAAACTCAACACGGAAAAACTTCCAACGTATTGAGCCCATAATCCTCACCCTCTTCTCAGCAAAACGGAAATTGAGTCGATGAGTAAATCAGATCACGATTTATACCTTCCCAGTTTGCCGGAACAAACAACAACACCCTCTCTCCTTCGTCACGTGTCTTCTTCCGTGCGGTGTATTCCGAGCACGAGTTTTGACCTTTTCCCCCCTCCTCTTAACCCAAACCGAGGAAAATGAATAAAATTAATTATCTTATTTCGTCTTTTGCGCGCGCAAATTTGAATTCCCACTCCGCAAAAAATCTTAAGGGAAGAAGCGTCGGCTCGGAAACGGTTTTTGCACCACCCTCGGAGAAGCATTCTCGCTCTAAAGTGGCAATCCTCGGGCGGCTTGCACCAACGGGGAAAACAAGACCTTTTCCAAGTGAGCGGCGCAAAAAAGCATCACATAATGAAATTGTTTTCCATTTAACCTTGGTTCTATGCTCTCTGAATGAACAAAAGTAAGTTTTCCCCCCCCACCCTGAAACGTTCTCCTCTTTCGAGGTGGAAATGAATACAAACCCAAATTACAGTGTTTTATCTTCCGTTCGTTTCGGTTCGTTCTTCGGGTTGGGTCCTCACATCCGGGGTGTCCCGGGCTTCCTGTGTACCAACCACCTTTAAGTTTTCACACTCACACACACACACACATCGTGAGAAGCTGGAACGCGGCACGCAGCGTCGTGATTTTGCGTTTCTGCTTTTATATTAACTTCTTATTTTGCGGGGAAGGCTCTCCTCTCTGGTGGCGCTGAGGTAGATACTTCACGTAAGGCAAACAATTTTCCGCCCCTTGTTTGGAGGGAAACGCGCGCGTGGTTGACAGAGGTGTCAGTAAAGGAAGAAAACTTAAATTTAAACTGTTAAAAGTAAAAATAGGATAAAAGTTAACTCAAAACTAAAAACTTTACTTATTTAAATTTGACCTTTTTGAAGTAAAAAGTCTCTCAGAGAGTTACGCATCTGGCAACCTCAAAAATCCACCTCAACCTTCGTCATCCCCCAGTCCCCCAAAGGGAAAAATCAGATGACACGAACAGGAACACGACTCCAAATGAGATTTTTCCTCTTCGCTCCGGTCGTCGACAGAACCTCGACGCGCCCTTTTGCTCTCCTGGTGGCTGGTGCCAAACCGTGGGACCATTTCTGGACTAGTTGGCTCCTTTCCATGGTTTCGATTCCGACATTCCTCTCGGGGTCGGTTCACCACCGGTTTTTCATTTAGTCGTCCCCAAGTAGCAAGCTGTACTTGTGTTTTGTGGGGGAATGAGTTTTCTTTGGTCTTTTAAAGAGCAAGGTGGGGGCGATCCAAGATGGAGCCAACAACTTGGTCTAATTAAATGTGGACACACGGCGGCGAACCGGCGAGGGCAGTTTGGGCAGGAAATTGAATGCCGCAACGCGTGGAGCAACCATAAAATGGACCAAGTTACGGTTTGTTGTTTCTTCTTTCGGGCAAGGATGTTTGTATTAGCTGATGACTGTTTGTTCCTTCCTGGAAGGTCCCTCCGAAGCCAATGAAGTGTATATTGATTGTAGATTTTAACTGTTGGCGCGGAAGGGAAGAGATTTTTTAATGAATCCCCAACTGTTTGAACTAAACGCTTTCAGTTGGTTCATAAATCTTCGGACAAAATCCCCCGATTATAGGAAAACACACTGATTGACACATGTTTCCAAATTAGAACAACCAAACAGAGTGATGTCAGTCACTCAACGAAAACCAACAGCTCGATTTGAATTTATTGCCATCGCTTTATGTTTCCATAGTGAAAAGTGTGCACAGAAATCGCAAAAAAAAACCCTGGCAGAAATTATTTTGGTTTCACATTTATCCACGGGGACTTTCCAACCATGGCAACCCCACCAAAGAGTAAAAGCTGCTACTGCTGCTGGCCATCATTTCAAAGGATTCCCCCACTCCCTTCCTCGTAACGAACGCCACATTCGCTGCCAACATCTATAAATTTTCCAGCTTTTGACCGATCGATCGTCATGGAGACCAATTGAAATGATTTCACAACTCTGCCATCACCGACCACCCACCCACAGCCAACTTACAACTTTGGTGCGAGGGAATTTTCCACCAGTTTTGACCATGCATCGTTGATTTATGCTCGTTGGAAAAAGGGACGTGTGCTCGGTTGGCAGCAAAAAAGTGGAAAATATTCCTTCCTTTTTTTCTACGCTGGAGCGTTTTGTAATGGAATGTGTGTTGGAACACATTTAACGTGCACACGTGCTTACACTTGTGAACAGAACTTTAGGGGAAAAGTGTGACCAGGGCTGTTTTTAGGTTCGATTTCCCGGAAATCCTGGGAACTCCCGGGATTTCCCAAAGAAATAATCTTTTCCGTTTCTCGGGAAACAAAAATTACGACATTATGGAATGAAAATAAACTGTTATAAATTTGGCAAGTTTTTAAAACAAAAATTGTTGTTGTATCGTTTAAAAAAAAGGTAACTTATTTCGCCAAGATCAAAATTAATTTTTTTTTACGTTTTTGTTTAACATGACCAAATTGGAAGAACATTGAATTAAATGTCTCAAATAGGATTTTGCAGGAAAAATTAGGTTAGAGCTAGAGCTACCAAGAGCGTAAGAGGTTAGAGGTTCAAAAATTAAACTTCTAAAGTACTTTTATTTTGTTATGGAAATTATTTAACTGAAGTCATTTATAAGGCTGAATCATTAAAACATTATTTAAAATATACTTGGTATAAATAAAAGGGCCCAAAAGATACAAATATATTTCAAAAACTCACTCTAAATATTTGTAAACTTTGAATTGTGTTTGCCAAGTGTTTGCAAAAAAACAAAATTTTCAGGTGAAAAATTATTTCAAGTTTTAAAACGAATTCAATGCTTATTTATTCGATCCATGAGCTCAAACCAATAAGATTTGTTTTGGAAAAAAAAATTTGCCATACATGTTTTCTGCATTATATTTCTTTTTCCATTTCAACTTAATTATCAATATTATAATTTATCATATTCTCTCAAACTGACAAAGACAAATTTAAAAAGAAATTACATGGTTTTTGAGCAAGGATTCATTTAACTCACTGTCATGTGCTCTTAACAAAAAAAAAACATTTTGTTTGCTATTCTGTATGAATCGAAAGACATTATAACCTGTTTTTATATATTTTCTTAAAGTTTTAGGTTTTTTTTACAAGCAGCCAAGGCATAAATTGATCCCCACACCCACTTTTTTAGTCGCTATGATTTATAATTTTGTTGCACAATAATTTCAAATTTCCCGGGAATTTTGTTACCCCGAGAAATCGGACGCTCTAGGGGGAACTTTAAAAAAAAGTTTATAATCAAATTAGCATGCTAGATCAAAATTATTATATAAAAGTTGAACAATTGTTTTTAATCAATTTAAGACAAAAAGACTCACCAATAGTTAGATAAAAGTTTTTTTTCAGTACTTGTAAAACCTTAGAATTCTACTTTTGAGTTTTGTTTTGTTTTACAGTTTTAAAATAAATCAAAATCACTCCTTTTAAACATTCAGACATATATCTAAATGAACCCAATAAGCCCTAATTTTCAATCGATGATATCTTGGAAAATATTATATTGGTCCAAATTTCAATGTCAAAAATGAAACCTTTGTGAAATCTATTTTTTAATATTTTGACCTGATGCTGCGAAGTCCGGACATTTTCGAAGAAACTCCGAATCCGACTCAGAATGTTGAGACTCCAATTCCGAAACTGACTCAAAGCCCTCAAAAAGACCTGACTTCATAAAAAAAAATTTCAGAGGATGGTTTCATTCCAGTTCTTTTCGATTAATTTAATTTCTATTCGATTGCAAATAGAAATATACTTTTTTTTAAAGAAAGTTTACAAAATTGAACCAAAATTCCTTCTCAAAAAACGGATTTTTTTAACATTTTCAGCAGACTTTTGTATGGTCAGCTCTCATGCATGTAACCAATGACGCAAAATGGCTTATTTAGACAAAAAGAATCGGTGAACAACGTTTCATCCAAAACAAAAAGTACAAAAAGTTAAAATCACAAAAGAATAATCCAAAATCTTAAAGAAAAAGTTTAAAAAATTCGAAGTCAAAAAATAAAATAAAAACCCTTGGCCATTAAATTTCAGAAATAATTAAATGTGCTAAAAGCAAAAAAATATCATTATTTTCTTTTCAAGTTTTGTTTAAAATATTTTGAACAAAAATTGAGCTGTGATTGCCTGTTATCTAAAATTTGAATACTAAAATGCACTTTTTTTAAAATTTTGTTCCTCTTTGGTAAGTTTTTATGAGAAGGAAAATCAAAATTCGTTTTTTTATATTATTTGTTTGCTTTAAATCGACTAGAATCTCAAATTCTTCATCAAACTTTTACTCTTTAAAAACCTTGTAATTTGCGACCACTTTAAACTTTTATAGTCCAGACATTTTTATCCGATGATGAATCAAATTTTTGAGGCGTTCAGCTCAAATATGATCCCAACAATGATCTTAAATGATTTGGGAATATATTTCTCGCTTACTTTTTCAAAAGGTCCTATGTACATAGGAAAGCCATGGCGCGTTGGTTGTTTTGGAAAAAAAAAACAAACTAAATTTAAGGTGAAACCGTTGATCATTTTCGAAGAAAATTGATCATCAGTATAAATTTTTCTGTAATGAATTCAATTTAACGAATTTCTTCTCCAAAATTTATCAGCATGTGCCAGTTGTTGCCTTCTTGAAGCCACTGATAGATTTTTTGATCTTAATTAAATGTGTTGTGGACGCAATTATTGAATAATGACAATTTCCATAGCATAGGAATAATTGTTAACAAAAAGTATTAACACATGTAGAACTTGCTTATGGAATGTTGTCAAAATATTGATATTGACGCGAAATTTACATGGCAATGATGACAAAATGAAATCAGAGTGAAAAATCACAAATGATTCAATTAAACATTTAGAGTACCAGAAAATTAGAAGAAAATTAACAGTTTAAAAAATGTTAGTAATTATTTTTTAAGTTTCTATATTTTCATTAAATCATTAAGTTCATAAAAGTTAAAAAACAATTTTGTTTTTTATAACCTAAAAGGTAAAATTTGCATCCATCCCTGAAAAATACTATCAATCCGGCAAACACAGGTTAACAACCTCGCCCCAGTCAACATTTCCCACCATGGAAAAACTTTTTCATGCACGATCAGCGCACACACACTAATCAAATCATCTCGTAATTGATTTCAATTTCATCATTTTGCATTTCATTGATTTTGTCGACGCTGGGAGTCGCCATCGATCCATTCCGATGTCCGCGAACCCACTCAATTCCGGTGGTGGGCAAGATTGAAAAATATTTGCCTCTGGGAAATCTGACTCTCCCGTAACAAGTGCACAAGTGCAGATGGATTGAATTTGTGCGGAGGAAAAAAAAAAAGCTGTTCCACACTGATGGAATCGGAGAAAAATTGCCTTGGTTACCGACAGTTTCTACCACCCCCGTCGTGGTCATATCAGACAAACATTCCGCCCTTCGGGCGTCCTCACCGGGGGTAGGTTCCAGCGGGAGCCAAAATTGAAAATTTCCCTTTCTCCATCCGCATTTGGACGGATTCCCACTACTCGCCCTGCTCCCATTCATGCTTCCTTCCTGCCACGCGGGGGGCTTTGAAGGGTTTGAATTTCGATTCGAAATATTTGCCTCTCTTTTGAGAAAGGAAGGAATTTTTCCTTGTCCTGGCGCAGCTCACAATTTTGCCGGAAAATGGCGGCGGCCCGGGTGAGGGGGGAACAGTGAAGGGGAGGAAGGCCGAAGCCCAAAAACAACCAAGACCAGACTGATGATGGTTTTAATTAGCTCGTTTCATGTTCGACAACATTGTTGGGTTTCGTTGGGCGGAGGGCACGAGTCGACGCGAGGGAGGAACGGGACCAGATTTTTCCCGCACTGATATGCAAAATGGCCAATTTTGACTCTGCGCTGGGAGAATGTGCAAATTTGTGGGGTGAATGGTTCGGTAATTAGAATTGTTTGGAATAAATTATAGCTGAAGCAGAGGTTAGAGCTGATTCATTGAAACAATTTGCATTGATTGTGAACCTTGTTTCAAAACAAGTAACGAAATGAGAGCTGATAATAAAATATTTCCACATACTAAACTTTCGGCATTAATGATATTATATTCTTGCAGTTAGATTTAGAATTAGATTTGGTACAATTATACATAAAAGTCTCTTTAACACCAAAATTTAATGTCCATCTCATCACCATTCTAGGCTTCAAACTATTGAAAAACATGTCTTATTTCGCATGTTCAAAAATCAAAGGGGTCGTACCGCCCCTCCGTTTTTATTGAAAAAGACTTAAGGAAGTATTAGATTATGGCAAACAAACAAACTCGCACTTTTTTGTGTTTGACAGTTTGCCAAACTCACAAACGAATCCAAATGTATGCAGGCTGACGTTTCTGCAAACAAACAAAGCAGGCAAACTGTCAAAAAGTTTGTTTGTTTGCGAGTTTGTCCTAAGACTACGACAAACAAACAAATAAATAAACTCGCAAACAAACAAACTTTTTGACAGTTTGCCTGCCTTGTTTTTTTGCCACGATTTGTTTGCAAAAACGTCAGCCACAATCATAGCCATACATTTGGCTATGTTTGTGAGTTTGGCAAACTGTCAAACACAAAAAAGTGCGAGTTTGTTTGTCATAGTCTAATAGCTCCTTTATGCAATCCATTGCTTACTTTAAAAATGGCATTTTATAGCATTAATTTTTCCATTTTAATTCAAATAAGCCACCATTTTTAAGCATTGCACAATACTTTTGGATCAATGATTATGATACCTCAGCATAAAATTGGAATTCCTTTTGGTAAAAAATGGTAAATTTGGTAAAATGAATTTAAACTTGAATTTTAATCATCTTAAGTTATTCTGGCTTAAATTCAATCAGGCTATTCCAATCATTGGGCTCTGTCTAACGCTTTAAATTTTCCTGAAAGTTCGGCCAAACCCCTTTTTCAAAAATAACTTAATCGCTCTCATTCTTTCACCAGATACCACTTGAAGCTCGCAGTCGCTATTATTTTACACTCTCGTAATTAATTATCGACATCGTCAGGAAACCCCACCCCGCTCCAGTTCCAACCCCCATCAGCCATTATTTTCACGCAAACAATTTCCAACGCGGGGTGGGGATTCACTCCATTTTGCGCTGAGATTGCTCGTCGTCGCTCTAACCATAATTACACAACCAACCTTGAAGTTGTTCAACCCGTTGCTCGTCCTCTTGGATCTCATTTTTCCTCTTACTAAAAAGACGTTTCGCTTCTTTTCCACTCTCTCTCTCTTTTTCCAGGTTGCGCCTTTGTAAAATTTACCTCGCATCAAGAAGCTCAAGCTGCTATAACAACTCTTCACGGTAGTCAAACTATGCCGGTAAGTAGCGATGTCGTCGGAGCGGAGCTCCGTCTCAGGAATTCGTGGGCCCTGAACAAGAAAGAAACCCGGGTCCGTTGGAAGGTCTCCGGGGCTGTTGAGTTTTTCGATATTTTTTTGCTGGGAACGCTTCCGTTTTAAGGAGGGTCCTTTTGAAGAAAACGTTAAAAGTCAGCTTTCAGTGAGCAATTTAGGAAGGTACTGAAAGTTGGAAATCAAAAATTTCTTTAAAATATATCATGGCTATTAATTCTTTATTAAATTAAAAAAAACAACTGTGACTTCGTGCAATGTTGCCATTCGTAATACAATTGTTTCCTCAAAATCGTGCACAAGACACATTTACGCGTGCAAACTGATAAACCAGCCTTAAATCTAAAATATGAAACAAAAAAAAACTCCATGTAATATTGCCACTTATCATACATGTTTTTCCCAAAAGCATATCAATTTGAAATTTTGACGTAAGGATTTTGTTTTTAGTTTGATTTTACTTTCAATTTGAGAGCATATTGACAAAATATAAATTTCTCCAAAATTCAAAATCCCTACTGAACTTTCCGTGCCAAAATCCGTCCGGAACCTACTCGAGCCTGTCGATACGCCTCACCGAAAACAAGGCGCTCAATTTCTAGCGCCACCGTCCCGAATAAGGCCCGCCGACGACGGAAGTCTAAAATGGAAAGTGATTGCGTGTCACTTAATTTAATTTGCAACCCTTTTTCCGTGCCCCACCGTCGCGCTACAAAACGTCACGCGGCCGGAACCGGATGGCAAACACTTTGGAAATCAGGGTTATTTTGGAGGGTGGGCCGGGTTGAAGTTTGGAATTTGAACACGATTTTTTACTTCGCAACTAGGGTTAAAGGGAAGGGGTTGGGGGTGGGGGAAATGTGCGCCTCGTTCCGTTTTCATGAATATTTTAATAAAATTAGCTCCCATCTATGCGTGAAGTTTATGAAAATGTCAAACATCGCTGTTAATTCGTTTAATTTTTACGCGCGAGCATTCCGGTGACGTAGCACGGGGGTGGGTCCCGTGGTGGCACGCGGAGCGTGAAGTGTGAAAAACTACAACTTGTTTGCTGGCGGGAGTGACATTCAAGCAGTGTGTTGGGGGAAATTTTGGGCGGAGTGGAGTTGGAGGTACAAACAGGTTGCCAGTCATTTTTACACTCTGGATAATTATTATAAATCTGTTGAATTCGCAGGAACTGAACTGACGATGGTGTCTCTGAAATTTGGTTATTTGAAATATTCTTTTTTAAATCAAGACTAACGTTTCAAAAGGGCGTAATATTGAATGTTTGGTCCTTTTGAAATGTTATTCTTTATTTAAAAAAAATAGTTTTCGGAGGGATCGGAAAATTTAACGAATGTTCTATATTTTAACATTGAAAATCGGACCATTAATTGCTGAGATATCGACATTAGAAAATAGTGAGTTGTTTGGGTGTGACTTAGCAAACATCAATTTTCCTATTTTTTAATCATTACATGGCAATATCTGAGCAACTAAGGGTCGTATCAACAAAGTTCCATAAAGACAAATATAGAGAATTTTCTCAGCCTTTTTATAAGTATATTTTTCAAAAGTGGGCAAACATGGACACTACTTAAAAAAATGAATAACTGCGACTATTTTCAAAAAAATACCTTTAAAATGGCTATAGCTTGAAAACGGTGCAATTTATTAAAATTTTACTAATGTACGTTTGATTATATATTCGATTTTACATCAAAAAATTAAATTGACCTTTTTTTTCGACTAATATTTCAAATTAAAAAATGTATAACTCGGTCAAAGATTTTTTGCACATTCTGGAAATTTCTGACAAGTTGGAATTTGATGTCCCCTAAAACATATCAGAGAATAAAAATTAAAAAATTGTGTGTTTTTTTTTTTCAAATCAAGCGTTAGTGACAAAAAGTGAAATTAAAAATCATCTTAATTTTTTTTACCGTGTATTATATTTTTTTCAGTGTAGTTCTTATCCATACCTACAACTTGGCCCAAGACACAAAATCGATCAAAACATTCCTTCAAAAGATACTAGTTTTTGAATTTTCATACATCATTTTTGTATGGAAAATTATATGGAAAATAATATATGGAAAATCAGTCAAAATTCAAGACTTTCGTATTATTTGCATGACTTTTCTAATACCTTAGTTGGAACACTACAAAGATAAGATTATTCTTTCCTAGTTCTGTTGGTAACCTAGTTTGCGTAACGGTTTCACGTGAATCAAGCTCTATGTTGATCCTTCAACAAGAGAAAACGTAACGATTATCAATCAAAAGAATCTTCCGATAACCAGAGTTCCCCCTTCCAACGATTGAAGGTCACCCATCTATGGAATATGACCTTTTTCCCCCGGACAACCCTAGCCCAATTGCCCACCAGGTATCCCAAAGTATAACTCGTTCCTAATAAGGATTATTTTTCCTTCTTGCTTTCAACGACGGATCGACTTTCCATATCTCGGCGAGAACATCCACACACTCGCATCATTGTTATCCGAGCATTCGTTGGTGAAGGTTGTCTGAATCAACATGACTCGTCGCGTCCCGGCGCAAAACGCCGGCAATATTGCCCTACCTGCGGCTCAAGCAGGCAAAAAAGTGGGAATTTCCAAAAGGAAGGTTGAGGCCTCAACTGATGGCCAAAAACCGGGAATTTCCAAAAGGAAGGTGCTTTTGGAAGTGACATCGAACAGCAAAAAGACGAAAAAGAGCGACGGTACTGTACCGATGGATGAGGAGGAGGAGAACTCTTCATCGCACGAGGAGCAGCTTTTGAAGAACAACAAGTTCGCTGGACTGCCTGACGAGGACCAGGTAGCGGAAGCAAAGGAGAATGAAGTGAAACAGCGAAAGGAGAAACTGCCTCCTTTTTATGTGAGGCAATCAGCAGCAACGATCGACTTTCGTGCGGGGCTTGTTGAACTCATCAAGTCTGGGAAAGTCCAAGGCAACATTCGTCTGTGTCAGGACGGATTTAAGGTGCTGGTGCAATCCAGGCAGCACTATCAACTGGTCAAGGATTACTTGACCGAAAACGAGGCGGAGTACTTTACCCATGATGTCGTCATGGATAAGCCGTACAAAATCGTCGTCAGAGGTCTGTACGACATGCCAGTGGAGGAATTAGCTGCCGAGCTAAAAGTTTTGAAACTGGATGTGTTGGCCGTGCACAAAATGAGCCGACGCAACAAAGACATCAAGTACCGTGACCAGCTCTACCTGCTGCATTTGGCTAAGGGATCGACGACGCTTCCTGAGCTGAAGGCAATTCGAGCGGTTTTCAACATTATCGTGTCGTGGGAGCGATACCGACCAGTGCATCGTGACGTCACACAATGCTTCAACTGCCTGGGTTTCGGGCACGGAGGTAAGAACTGCCACCTGAAGCGTCGTTGCGCCAAATGTGGTACCGATGCGCACATCACATCCCAGTGCATCCAAGATTCGCTGGTGAAGTGCCTCAACTGCAACGGTGAGCATTCGTCAACCGACCGAAAGTGCCCCAAGAGAGCTGAGTTCGTGAAAATTCGGCAGCAAGCATCGACGAAGAATCAGCCTCAGCGTCGTAGAACTCCTCCAGCCCTGGTGGAGCAAAATTTTCCACCTCTTCAACCGCGACGCCAGGTCCCGAACTTGGCACCGTTGCCGTTGGATCCCAGGAAGAGAGCTGAGATGAATCATCCACGGCCGGGTTCCAGCCAGGAGCCGAGAACGCCACCACCGGGCTTCAGCCAGGAGCCAAGACCAACCCAAGAACCAGCAGTTGAGGAAAATGGTAATGATCTTTACACCTCAACCGAACTCCTCAATATTTTCAAACAGATGTCCGCTGCACTGCGTGGATGCAAAACCAAGACCCAGCAGATTGAAGTGCTGACCTCGTTCGTCATCCAGTATGGATCGTAGGTCCCTCAAGCTGCTGAATTGGAACGCTTGCTCTATTAGGAGGAAGAACTTAGAGCTGGTGGATTTTCTTCGCGAGAAGGAGATCGACGTAGCTGCCATCACGGAAACTCATCTGAAGCCCGGTGAAAAAGTTTATCTACAAAACTACAAAATCGCGACGCAGCTCGATAGGACCACCTCTGGAGGAGGAGGTGTGCTTGTCGCTGTTCATCGTGATCTCAAGCCACGCCGGCTGCCACACTTTAAGCTGGACATCATCGAGGCCGTTGGAGTGGAAATTCCCACTTCGGTTGGCCCAGTACTCTTCATTGCTGCATACTGCCCACGTCAGGTGAATTCCAGAGATGGTTCAGCAGCAAAACTGAAGAGCGATATCCAGAAGCTGACCCAGCGGAGCGCAAAGTACATCATTGCTGGTGACCTCAACGCGAAGCATGAAGTTTGGGGCAACAGCAGGAGGAATCGGAACGGAGTGATTCTGCACAACGATCTGCAAAACGGATACTACAACGTTGTGAGTCCGGATCGTCCAACGAGGGTGGCTCGGTCTGGGAATCACTCAATCATCGACTTCTTCATTACCAATATGGCTGAGAACGTGGCTCATCCTGAGGTGTTTGAAGAGTTGAGTTCTGATCACTATCCGGTGGTTGTGGAGGTTGGAGCTTCCGTTACTCCGCAGCGGCAATCAACCCGGAAAGATTACCACAACGTTGACTGGCAGCAGTTTCAGCAAGTGGTCGACAGCAACATCGACTATGATCAACAGCCGGAAACTTCTGCTGATATTGATCGTTCGCTGGAGGTGATCCAGCAGGCTATCAACCAAGCAGAGGCTGCCAACGTTCGGGAGGTTCCTGTTAATTTTAAGGTAACTGATATTGACGTAGATACTAAACACTTGATTAGACTTAGGAATGTTTATAGGAGACAATATCAACGGACTGGGGACTATGACAAAAAGATTTCAGTTAACAATTTGAACAAAATCATACAAGACCGACTTGACAATATCAGAAATCAAGAATTTTCAAAACATGTAAGCCAGCTTGGGAATTATTCAAAACCATTTTGGAAACTTTCAAAAGTTCTTAAAAATAAACCATAGCCTATTCCTCCTCTTAATGTTGAGGATTCTCCTTTGATTACATCCGAGGAAAAGGCAAATGCACTTGGGCTTCATTTTGTTAGTTCACATAATCTTGGCGCTTCCATGACCAGCCGTAAAGAAACATCAGTTGCCAATAGTATTTCAACAATCAATGACTCTACCTTTGAATTTCCTGCAGATTCCCAAGTTTCTGGTGAGGAAGTCAAAGTTGCAGTAAAACAAATGAAAAATATGAAAGCTCCAGGCTTTGATAACATTTTTAATCTAGTGTTGAAAAAACAGAGTGATCAGTTCTTTCAGCATCTAGCCAATATTTTCAATAAATGTTTGCAACTTGGTTACTTCCCCACCAATTGGAAACTGGGCAAAGTCATACCAATTTTGAAGCCTCAAAAAGATCCAACATCGCCAACAAGTTATCGTCCCATTAGTCTTTTGAGTAGTCTGTCCAAACTCTTTGAGAAGGTCATCTATTCAAGGCTTTTGGATTTTACCAACGATAATAATATAATTTTGAATGAACAGTTTGGCTTCCGAAAGGGTCATAATACTGCTCATCAGCTCACGAGAGTAACTAAAATCATCAAGCAGAACAAGCTTGAGTCTAAATCAACTGCTATGGCTTTGTTGGATGTTGAGAAGGCTTTTGACAATGTTTGGCATGATGGTTTGATACATAAACTGTATTTATACGGTTTTCCAATGTATCTTATCAAAATTATCCAGCACTATCTTTCGGAGAGATCGTTCAGGGTTTTTCTGAATGGGATTGCTTCTGGATTATTCAACATTGATGCTGGGGTTCCCCAAGGAAGTATTCTTGGCCCACTTCTGTACAATATTTTTACATCTGATTTGCCTACTCTTCCTGGTAATGGTGTGTTGTCACTTTTTGCTGATGACACTGCCGTTATTTATAAGGGTAAAATAACCAGATATTTAGTTGGCCGTCTTCAGAAGGGTCTTGACGTTCTTTCCGAATACTTTGGCGACTGGAAAATTCGCATAAACGCAGCCAAAACTCAAACCATCATTTTTCCACTTTCCAAATCGGCCAGATTTGTCCCAAAGGATGATGTTTTGATTAAAATGAATGATGTTTCGATACCCTGGTCAAAGGAAGTTGTCTATTTAGATCTCATACTTGACTCGAAACTATTGTTTCGGCAGCATGTAGATAAAATATTGAACAAGTGCAGCATTCTCATCAGGTGTTTGTATCCTTTAATTAACAGAAAATCAAAGCTATCTTTGAAAAATAAGCTAGCAGTTTACAAACAAATAATTTACCCCGTTATTGAGTATGCAGTACCTGTTTGGGAGTGTTGCGCTAGAACTCATAAATTGAAGCTCCAGCGTGTCCAAAACAAGGTACTCAAAATGGTTTTGAATGTTCCTGGCTGGACAAGATCAAGTGAGGTTCATGAATTAGCAGAAGTAAAAATGTTGGATCAGAAGATTCAAGAAAAATGTTTGAAATTCAGGGAAAAATGTGCTATATCTGAATACCCCTTGATTCAAGGATTGGTTTAGTTTATGGTAAGATTAAGTTAGTTTTAGGTTAGGTTATGTTTTCTTAAATTTTTGCCTTCCTCATTGTACCTAGTGTTACAAAAATGATAAATCATATACTTTTAAAGTTAAGAAAATGAACAGTGTTTAAATCACGAAAAGCAAACTAAAGCTGAAGAGCCACAGCTGACCACTTATTATGTAAACCAAATGTAATGATTATAAGAAAGATTCAATAAAGTATATTTAATTCAAAAAAAAATATTTCACACACTCGCTCCATGGTTGATGAACACAGAGCCAGCTACAGATTGCCACATCAGAAAAGAAGCAAGACACATTTGCTAATATCTATCAATCTCCACTTTCGTTCGGGATTGCTCAAAGCAGCAAAAGAACACCGTACAGAGTAAGCCTCAAGAGCTTGGGGTTGGCTTAACCCGGGACGGACCACCACCCGGAGAATACATCCCAGATTTACATCCCCCAGCATCCGGCAGGCAGCACTCTCTGATACGTTTCGTACCCTCTACCACACTGTTGCTACTGCTAGTTCTACTGCTGGCTGGGAAGAAGGATAACAATGAAAATTACTAGTTTGAGATAGATTGAACGAGTCATGTAAAAGGGCGCTTCTTCCCCCCGAAAACGACTGCCCTTAAGTACGCTGATAAACGTTTTGGCAACATGTGAGTTTGGTCTCAGACGTTCCCGGGACGGAGGTCCGGAGCAGCACACATTATCATTTGAAATTCTGTGTGTCCGAAAGCGAAAAACCAACCGCACATCTGTTGTTGATTTGGTGGCATTAGGAGAAACGTTTCCTTTTTCGACCTCCTCCCCTCGTCCCAACTTCCAGCCTTGAGGCAGGGTTTAGCTGCCATTGTTGCTTCTGACACAATCTGGAGTGGAGGTTGCTGAATTGGAGTGCTGCCCCGGAAGATGGATTGTGGAACTGAGTCCGGTATTGGTGGTACACTTTTGCGTGTTTTGTGAATGTTCCTTGGGATAAATTATTATCATTTCGGCCCAACTCCTTTCGAGGGCGCTGCTAATGACGTCTGGCGATTATGATAAACGTTATTGAGCTTAACAGGTGATGAATAATAAGAGCACATCATCGATGAAGGTGAACTGGGCTCTGTTGATATTGGCTTATCAGAACGTTCAACCAGAAAACCTGGGGGTGGTCCAGATTAGGGGTGGGAGGAACAAAAGATGTTCGCATCATGTAATTACGGGCCGTCTCTGCTGATGACAGCCACTCCGAACAGCCTCCGGACAGGTCGGATTGTTTTCTCCGCTGTGGTTGGCATCTTGGGCAGTGGCTGTCATCGCTTCGTTACCATCGTTGAATAAATCTTGAAAATATTTGATGTTCAATTAAAGATTGGTTTGAATTAGCAATCTCAACTTCTTCATTTGGGATATGTTCAATGCTTGACTCCCCAAGTAACATTTTTTTCCAGGAGTTCTACAAGAGCTCTTCAAGATAGCTACAGCATAGCAGTTTGGACCGCGGTAGGATAAAATTCTCTTCAAAACCTCTTCAGGAGTTTGGAAGAGTACTTGAAGAGAGTTTTATCCTACCGCGGTCCAAACTGCTATGCTGTAGCTATCTTGAAGAGCTCTTGTAGAACTCCTGGAAAAAATGTTACTTGGGTCTATCGTAACCCGTAGATTTCCTCAATTTTCATTACGGTGAGACTCGCAGTTCTAGTTATGGCGCAAAAATAATCAATTCCCATGTTTGCAGTGATCATCGTACAAATTCGCTGAATTTCAGTTCGCGTACCACTTGAGTAGAACCAGACCAAAACGAGTCCGCTTTTTTGCTGCCTCCCACATTGACTTCAATTCCACATGTCGGACTCGGAGTGCCCTCATAAACATACCCAAGTGGGTATTTTCGCTAAAACTCGTCGCAATATGGCGTCATCGGTATCGGTTTGCTTACGATATCACCACCCCGACAAACAAACAAGTATTGCCAATATCGCACCTATTTAGACTGCGGGAGGGGAGAGCGAATGTGCAGTGTGGCCATGAAGACGAACGAAAAAACAAACCCCCAAACCCAAAAACAAGGACCACGAATCGAACTAGTTCACCACAGGACACCCCCAGAAACGGAATCTAATAACGAGAATGGAAACAGAGAATAAAATGAATAAAAGCGAATAAACAAAGGAATAATAAAAGTAAATTGAGTGCTACATGTGCATCGACGACGACGAAGTCGTCGTCGTCTAGCGGTGTGGCCACGTGGCATCTTCGAATCCCTCCAGCTGTGAAACCGGGTATCGATCGGCAACGGATAAAGGGGCGTTCTGCGGACGACAGCATCCGCTGCCCGACAATATTGTCTTCAAATCTACTAGGGTAGAGTAGTCATCAATGAGACACGGGGAACAATGATAAAATGGTTCTCACAAGTCGAAGTTTCAACCAATCAGGCTCATATTTGGGGGAAAGGTGTGTCTACTGGATACACGTCTGCCATATTAATGGCTTTGGTTATGGACGCTCCCTTGAAAAGTTATTCATAAATGTTTGATTCTGGGGTGTAAAAGTAAATTATGGACAAAAATTACTTTTTCGCTCGTAGGCTGCCATTTACACCAAAACTAATATTTCTTCAAATTTCTTTCGACGTTCCATAGGGATTGAGTTGGGCTACAATGTCCTTTCATTAGGTTTGGCCAAAACTTAGAATATACCCAGAATCCAGGACTGTCTCATTGTTCCCCACTCATTTCAGCTCATGGGTAACAATGAGACACTTTGATTTTTCTTCATTAAACTTTTCAAAATCTATGGAAATCTTTCAAAACATGAATTAAAAGTGATTTTTGGCATATTTATGGAGTTTTAACTTCATTTAACCAAAAATACAAAGTTATTTGGTATAAATATATGGATTTTACAAAATTGAAATACTTTTTAGTGTAACTTTTGTTATTACAAGTTTCATGTTGGCAAAATTGCTCTAAAATGTTCAAGGCAAGTCACCTGCAATGGAACAATACAAAAACATGATGTTTTGCTAGAAAAATGTTGATTTTCGTAGAGTGTCTCATTGTTCCCCACCTGTCTCATTGTTCCTGCCAAGTGCGTCTACAATGAGACAGTTGAATAACTCTGGCTGTAGATGTCGGATCGATCTCATATTTTTGTCAATGTTAGAACACATTAAAAGAATGATAATGCAACTAAAAGCTCATTAAAACATGCTGATGAAAAAATTAGAAAAATCGTTGAAAGTTGAAAACCAAAAGTGTCTCATTGATGACTACCCTACCCTACTGTACGGCGCCACATGGCGCTACTAGCTGAACTCGACTCTGGCCCATCAGGTACACCTGGTGTCGAAGGGTTTTTTTTCTGTTGCGTTCCAGAGGCTCACCTCGAGGATTTTCGGAAAGTGGGCCCCCGATCGGATCGGAAGAGGAAGATAAATACAAAATTATATATGTGAACACGTGGGGTTTTCCGGAAGCGAAGAGGCTGTTGGGTCGAAAATTGAGCAAAAATAGGGCGGGAATTGTCTGGGCCATACTATTCGATTGGGTGGGAATTTGGTGGAAGTATGCTGCCCGTTGTTGTTCGCTTGTTATCATGGAGTGGCGTCCATATGGAACGCCAGCTGGAAAGCTGGAAAAGGGGGAATTAGGGCAAGACAGTCTGAAAAATTCGTTTCCTGATTTCAAAATGACGAAATCTTCTGTCCACTAAATTTAAATTAAAAAAATAGCTAATATTTTCAAATTTTCAAACAAGAATTGTCTCGGTAGTGGCTTTCCTTGAGCTAAAAATCTAATCTCTTAGAAACAAAATGCCAATGTCAGTAATGCATGCTTACAGCGGTAGCCATTTCCAGAATTATCTGGCAAACGGATATGACGTTTGCCAGATAAATCCAGATATGGAATTTTTTTGCATTGTTCGACTGGTTTAATAATAACCTATTTCCGTCCCAGATATAAACATAATTTTGCAGATTACTTATTTTCAGCCTATTTTGAATGGATTTTATAACATAAAAAGAATGAGAAAATTACAATATTTGTTTTAGTTTAGTTGTACTTTTGACACTCCGCTAGGGATGGAAAAATCGCAAAAGAAAAACATTTTCACCGCGAATCTCAGAGGAGATGAAACACGAAAAAATAGCTCCCGAACTTAGCGAAAAAATTAACCAGTAGAAGATTTTTTTGTGATTTTCATGTTAGCACCTTAAGTGGTGCTAACAATGAGAATCACAAATAATCTTCTACTGATTGATTTTTAGTTATTCATTTCGTTTTGTTTACAAACATTGTTCAACTACGAACAGTGACAGGTCATTTTTAGACGTGTGACATTACACCTACAAGTGGTGTAGAGAAATCGATTTCCTTTTACCGATTTTTCGAGCGCGAGAGAGGAGAGCCAAGTTCAGTCCTTTCAAACTGCATACTTCTAGTCTCTTCATTTCTCGATATTTTCTCTTATTTGAAGGATCTCTTCTTCCACGGTTCCTTGGATTCTTCTTGCTGTAAAAATCTCTTTCGGTTATCAATTTCACTTATTCATGGCTTGCATTTTCCTTTGCGAAACGATGCATTAAAGGGTGTTTGACGCTGTTTGACGTTCCGAGAAAACTCGTTTAAATGCTTGACCTTGAATAAACAATAACAATAACAAACAATTATAAGCCCGTTAAGTTTGGTTGACAATCCTGTGCAGTTTCCTGAAGTTTGGTTGAATTTTGTTGTTGGAGTCGCGATTTTCAATTGCATATGTTTACGGTAGTCGAGCTCGTACTTGTGTCAAACGCGGTCTTACCTGAGATCCCTTTGACCAATTGTCACACTTACATCAATTTTCAGGCAATGTCAAGATAGCACAACAATATTGAAACTTCTTTCACATGAAAAGTGACAACATTGCAAGGAGTTTTTTCGGTTTTTATTGAATATCTCAGGATTGAAACAATTGTTTGTTTTTGTTTGTTGTTTGTTTGCCGGACGTTGCAGTGATGTTCTCGTTTGTTATTTTGCAACGTTTTGTGAACTGATGATTCTCTTCTTCGATGGTCCCTTGAATATTGACAAGCGGAAGTTCAACGGTAATTTCAGCGTGTCATAAGACGACTCTTCGGTTGTCAATATTCCGTTTCGCAAAGACAACTACTGTCTATGCAAGCCATGAGATACAATTATTGACAACCGGAAGAGATTTTGAAAGCACAAAGAATTCAATGTAGTGTCGAGGAAGAGATTGGAGGAAGAGAAAATCAAGCAAAACAATGTAAATAGGCCGATGTCGAAGTGTAAACAAAGAGTCTATCCTGACATCAACTGACGTGAGCAGGATAGGATCTTTGTTTACACTTTGGTATTTGCCTATTTGCATTGGAATATAGAGAATGATGAGAATCAAAGAAGGCATTGAAGAATTCATCGGTAGATGGAGCAATATTGAGATAAAGAAGTGCCAGAGCCAGCCAGAGAATCGACTGTATATTCAAAGTACACATCAACTCGTTTTGAAACACAAACATAGATTCAAGCTTTCATATTTTTCAAATAAAATTGTTTCTTCCTTTTTCAAATTTTGGCAAGCAACTCTGCCTATAGTTTAAAAGTTAGCCCCTGTCCATTTTAATCAAGACCGAGAAGTTTTATAAAAATCCCAAAATGTCTTCCTAACTCCAATGATCCCTCAACGCCAAGTCAGCTGTGGGTGGGTGGACTTGGACATCATGCTGCGTTCAATATTTCGAGAAAATATGGGCGCGTGAAGCAAAAACAGGCTCGCGTGCCCTTTTTGTTGTTGTTGTGGTCGAGTTCCAGATAAAGTGAGTTCACGCCGGCCGGATGGACCGGGCAGATGGTCTGTTGTTGGCAAATTAGATTTCGGTCCCCGGGAGGTGGCCGATATCGATACCGAGATTAACTTTGCTAGCGGTAACTAGGGCTTGGCTGGCGCAAAATTGAGTGGCTCAATAATGCTTGTTGTTTTTGGTTGGAATGTATTCGAGTTGTTTATTAAATCTTCAACCTTTAACCTTAAAGCTCTTGAAATGTTCAGTTCATGCATCATTACAACACCTTGAAACCTCCTCGTAAAACCAGCCATAAAGCCATTACCTCACGGTGCTTTCTGCGCTCATGGAATCTCTCTTTCTAAAACATCCCCCACCCCACCCCAACCAAATCCCACAGGAATGTTGCTTTCAGCGAGCGTTTCCACTTTTTTTCCTGCGCTCGCCCTCTCACCATCGGAATTATCACCATTATCATTACGATCGTTAACATTTAATTTAATGTTTTTCCGCTTTTTTGCCCGCCGCCATTTCCGTTCGCCAAGTGTGAAAAGCGAACCCATTTTCCAACCGGAGTGGTGTGTAATATTCCACGGGTATTTGCCGTGCTCCCTCACGCCCCATCAACATGTCAATTTAAAGCTTACACCTCCGAGAGGATCCATTATTCCCTCCCCCGCAACCTCAAACACCAGAGCGAACACATATTCACCTCTTACTCAATCACATTCAATCAGAGTGGGAAAAAACTGCGACGGAGAAGCTCTCTCCAAACGATGATGCAAGATTATCACCAATCAGGGACGACAAGGACGCCCCAAACGAGCAACAGACTGATCCCCAAATACTCGAAGCAAATATTAAATATTGAACTATTAAGGAGCGATGTACGGGCGAAGGTTCGAACGAACCACGAGAATCAGTTGGTTTGCTGGCATAAATATTTGAACGTCAGGATTTGCGAGAGCTTTTTCTCTGTTTTTGGCGAATGCCTCGGCAGAGGATTGACTTTCGTGATCAAGAGAATGCTCGATTGCTGTACTTTTTTGGGAGGATTGTTTGTTTTCAATTTTGCACTGCTCCATTTGGTAAAGCTGAAAACGAGAGTTTGGGTGCTCGTGTTGAAACAATGTGGTTTATGGAGTTGAAAGATTGCTTCCAATTAGTTATCTAAACCAATCTCATAACCAAATCATATCGTTTGCTGACATTTTGTGGTAACCAAGCTATTGTTCTACAAGTCAGTTCTTCTGCCTACCAATGACGAAATCATCAAGTTATCCATGCAGTGCTACAGCAAATTTGTGAGTTCCGAGGTTGCCTTGTTGCCTCATCTTAAAGCTTCTTGACGTTTTGCCAAAGCACGCAATGTAAACAATAACAAACACGTTTTTGGCTGACCATTCGTTTCATTGTCTCGAGGTTTGGTTGAATTTGGTTGTCGGAGTCTCGAGTTATAATTAAAAATGTAGTCGGGTTGCACGTGTGACAAAATTCCCTTGGCCAAGCTGACGCACATGTAGAATGTGTCAAGACTACTCGGAACTACTTTCAAAAGAGAAAGAATGACTATATTGGACGGTATTTTAACTGTTTTGGTTGCAAATTCTGTCCTGTACACTTCAAGCAAGAAAACATTAAGAACAGTATTCTACAAAATGACCAAAACTCCTTTTGCGAGGCAGACCACACCTCGATCCCTCCACAGTAATTTCGGGCCCAATCCTCCGTTCCGAAACAACCACAATGAACCTGCGGCCCAGCAATTCCCAGCTCAATCATTACCTCGTGGATAATAAACTTTCCACCAATCGATTGGAAGCACGCACACACAGTAAACCGGCCAAACTAGGCTCAAACCCGTCCAGATGAAAGAAGTCCGCTGTCTTTGCTCTGCGAGGAGCGTCCAAGCGGAAGAAACTTTCGAACAAGATAAACACGGACGGATTCCGGGGATTCCTCGGCATGGTTGGGGAACCAATAAAAGCGGGGCAGTGTTCATCAATCGACGGACGCTCGACCGAAATCCTCTGATCGATTCCGGAGCTCTCCTCCGGTCGTGTTCGGCTGATTGGACAAACGACTCGACGGACGGCTGGGCTACGGCTCGCCGTAACAATATAAATAATCTTCCATTGGAAGGGCTGGGGGTGGTTGAGGATTTTTTGGAAGCGGAGGCATAAAAAATGGGTCCACAAACGCAAATAACGCGTAAACATTGATTTAGGTCCCGGTTCTTTGTTGGAAGAAGCGTTTGATTGGTTTCGGGGTATGGGGGGGAGAGGGGTTTTAGGGGTGACCAGATGAAGCCCCGCCGGCGCTAATGGTTGATTGCTGGCTCTCGTGGTCAAAATCGATTCTCGGGACCAATCGGGATTGGGTTCGAGGAGATTGAGGTCCTGGCTGGTTAGCTCAGATTATACTGTGAAATTTCACTAAGCATTTCATATGTGAATTCCACGAAAACAATTGATTACGCCTTCAAAACATGCAACATATTTTAATATTTATTTTTGCTGATCTCATGATCAACAGCTTTTCAACTTATCTTTTCGGTCTTAGAAGTTGTGAAGCATTTCCTAATGAACAATAAATTATTAAAGTGCTTCGATTTGTTTAAAATTAGACTGGGGGTTCCCGTGCCGAGATAATTAGATCCGTATTTTTTTTTTGTTTGGCCAATAGGGTGAACTATGCCGTGATAGGGTGGTCCGTAAAATGACAATTTTCGTCGATTTTCACAAAAACCACTTTTGCTCCATTTTAACAGATTTTAGCTGTCGTGGGCGCAAATGAAAGATGATAAGTTTGATTTTCATAAAAAAAAAGTTTAAGATTTTTAAAATATATCTCAACATTTGAAAAAGTCTTACGAAACATCGAATGCCGTTTTTAACGGTGTCTGGACCAAAGAGCCAATATCTTACAATATTTTTAACGAAAACCTAGGAGAATTTCACATATCATATCAAAACATGGCTGAGGTTCATCAACAGGATTCCGAGATTTTTCGACAAGTCTGCATGCAAGAATTGTTATACTAATTACACTGCAAATTTTCAGTTAAAATCAGACATTGATTTGGGAGCGTCCTTTTATTACGTAACGCAGTTTGTTGTGAAAATTTGAATTGAAATTTGGGGAGGAGGGAAGGAGTCTAAAAATCTATGTTTGCGTTACGTAATCAAAGAACGCTCCCCTATCTCGAAAAACGATGCACATTATCAACATTTCTGTTAAATACTATTTATTCAAAAAAAAACTTCTTTTTTCAAAAAATCATGACTGCAAAATTGCGGAGTTAAGGGACAAAACCCCGCAAAAAACGTATTTAAAAAATAAAATAATACAGATTTTGAAGAATTCCTGAATAGTCCTCAATAATACACGGGAAAAAGTGAGCTAGAAATCATGAATTTTGATTCATGGATTCGTTAATAATTTTATTCATGATTTCGTGATACTTTTCCAGATTTTCAAGATTGAAACCGTGAATAAGAATTCATGAATTTATGACTTTTAATCATGGCTAAAATATTTTTACGAATATTCATGAATTTTTGTTCATGAAATCATGAATATCAGCTGTCAAAGTTATGGAGACTTGTATGGGTGAACCAATGACACAAAATGGCTTTTTGGTCATCGGAAATGCCCTCCAAAAATCAATTATCGTAAATATCGTAAAGAATTGCTCACATTTTTTGTTAACTACTCAATAAATCAAGCTGCAAAATGTAAAATAATGGTCAAAGATATTTTTTGTTATGTTTTTTGCTTAGCGTGGTTTCATTATTCTTAAAATATAATGTTAAACAACATGAAGAAAAATCGTAAAGCGTCCAATCCAGATTAAATCGTTGAACTTTCATTTTATATCGCAGTCACATAAAAATAAATATTTTTGAAAATGGACGCAGATTTAGAGTTTTTTCCAAATTTGAATGAAACATTTCGACCATAAGTCGAAAACTGTTTATAGATCCTTGAAAAAAAATGCAATAAAATCCAAAATGTCAGTAAAAAGACAGCAATTTGTAATGCAGAATTGTTTGACGTGTTGTCCATTTTGACTTGAAAGCCCTGATCATAATCTTAAACTTTGTCACAAACGAATATGTCGAAATACAAAGCTGCATATTTTGACCAAATTTAATTAAATAATTAAATTTAAGAAAAACCATCATCTTGGAATCACAGTTTAAATTGCGACTGATCAATAAAAAGCTTCAAATTTGGAAAAAGATGTACCAACTTTTTTATTATACAGCAATTCCATTTCAAAAGAGCCTAAACCGAAAAAAAAGTTCTCCGATCGGGCTCAAATTTTTTTCTGGGTGTTTCTTGGCCAAAATAATTAGACCCGTATTTTTTTGTTTTGCCATTAGGGTGACCTACATCGTGCTAGGGTGGTTCGAAAAATGGCAATTTTTGTCATTTTTCGCAAAAACCTCTTTTTTCAAAAAATCATATCTCCGCGCCATTTCATCCGATTTTCGCTGTCTTAGACGCAAAAGAAAGATGATGAGTTTGGCTATTTGGGAAAAATAGTAAGAAGTTTCGAAAATCTAGCTTAACATTTGAAAAAGTCGCATGAAAACTTAAAATGGCGTTTTGACCGTGTCTGGACCAAAGAGCCTATGTCTGAAAATTTTTTATCGGATTCCTCGGAAAATTTCACATAACATATCAAAAATTTGGCGATGTCAAACAGTACGATTTGGAGATATGATATGAATTGAAAGACGCAACTTTTGGTACCCAGACATGTATAGGTCATCGCTGAAATTTTTAAGTTATCGCAGTTTTAGTGGAAAAAGTTGTTTTTTTGCCGATTTCGTCATTTTACCGTTTTTGCGCGTGGCGCGACAAAAAACTCAGTTTTTATTTTCAAAAAATCATATCTCCAAATCGTACGGTTCGACATCGCCAAATTTTTGATATGTTTTGTGAAATTTTCCGAGGAATTCGATAAAAATATTTTCAGACATAGGCTCTTTGGTCCAGACACGGTCAAAACGCCATTTTAAGTTTTCATGCGACTTTTTCAAATGTTAAGCTTGATTTTCGAAACTACTTACTATTTTTCTCAAACAGCCAAACTCATCATCTTTCTTTTGCGTCTAAGACAGCGAAAATCGGATGAAATGGCGCGGAGATATGATTTTTTGAAAAAAGAGGTTTTTGCGAAAAATGACCAAAATTGCCATTTTTCGAACCACCCTAGCACGATGTAGGTCACCCTAATGGCCAAACAAAAAAAATACGGGTCTAATTATTTTGGCCAAGGAACCCCCAGAAAAAATTTGAGCCCGATCGGAGAACTTTTTTTTCGGTTTAGGCTCTTTTGAAATGGAATTGCTGTATAACAAAATGAATTCGAAATATCAAAATTTTGTTCATAACACATCTTAAATTTGCTGTCCCGATTCACCCAAGATGATGGTGCTTTACTATTGTTATTAAAATCTGTTGCTTCCTTCTTTTGAGGGCCGTCGCCCCAATCCAGTTTGTTTTCATGAGGGGCTGCTACATCTGAGTCAATTTTAAATTTCTTTTTAAACTGCCTCAAGGGCCGTCCGAAGACTTTTCCGGGTGACGCGGGGAAAATTGCTTTCCCAAAGTGATTTAGCCTACGCAAGGGCTCCACGTTTCAAAGATAAAACTCTACTGAACGTCTAGTAAGGAGTGGGGAAAGTCAGTGGAAATTCATCGAGATTAAGATGAGCCGCGGCTGAGTGGGCAAAAAAGTTGTAAAAATAAACATCGATTCTGATTCGGAAACGAATTCCGTTTTATTTCATGCTCGGCTCTCTCTTTTTTTTGCAATACTTTCAACAAGTCAAACGTCAATAAAACTCACTGTTGATCGTACGTAATTTTTTTTATTAATATTTGATAGTACCCGGGGAGAGTTACATTTTATGATTTTATTGACACAAATCGGAGAAAGAGGAATGTTTACGAGTTTTCCTCTCCGGCGGACCGGATGTTGAACTGATAAACAACATCCTCCCATTTGTGCCGCTTTTCCAAAAGGACGACCCAAAGGATGAAATGATACGTGTTCGACAATAATTTGGAAATTCCGCACCACTTGATGTTGACGGCGGCGCGCGTATACTTTTATGAATCAATATCCGATCCCATTTGGGTGCAACGTGGGTGCGGGGCAAATTTTTAGGACCTGTTTTCTTTTTCCGGGCAGAAAAAAAAACTCTCAAACCTTTTTTTTCGCGCGCCATGTTTTATGTTTTCCCGTAAAGTTTATTGATATTGGCATGTTTTGATCTCATTTTTAATCCGCGCGTGGAAAATGGGTGCGTGTTATCACTCAGCGTTTATTGGCGATATCGGGTTGGGGATTCGCTGGAAATTGATTGATTTTTTTTTTCGTTCGAATTAAGCCAAATTGAACCATTTCCGAGGACGTTTGATGGAAGTCTAAGGCTAAAAATAGAAAGAAATTGATTGAATTATTTAATGGTTTACAAATTACATTGAAACAACTGAAGATTTTCAATTTCAAGCATTTCAGCACATTTCTGGGAGGAAAATGCTGTCAAATTGAAAATTTAAAAGTGCCATCTTGACTCAATAAGTTATGGAAGGTCATAACAAAAGACTGAATTCACGGGAGAATAATTCTCTCGAAATTGCCATAATCCTCTTGAATAAATCGAAGGCCGTTCTACTCTCAGCCAGCTGCTGTAGGCGTAATAATTCATTAAGGTAAAAACGAGTGTCTTAAAACGGAGTAACCAAATTCAGCTAAATTTTCCATCATCAACCCGAGCATCGCTCGTCACGGCCCCCGAAGCGGGTGGAAAATTTTCGGATTAAATCGATACCGTTCCCCGAAATAGCTTCAAGTTCTTCAAGGCGCGTTACACCTTCAGTTATCGATCGTTCCGAAAGACCCCAAAACCAACATTTGGGACTGAGGGGGTTGGAAGTTTGTGTTGTGCCCACGTGTGCACACACACACACACACACAAACCGACACACGTACAAAATGTTTTGGAAATTTTCCGCTCCAGCAGCTTTTGCTGTCATCACTCAGCGAATCCCTCGCAAAATGCTCAAGGGTAAGAATCTGATGATATTTTCGTTCGACGTGAGTTTGTTTGTGTGTGCTCTCCTTATCAATACACGCGCCACATGATGTGTGTGTGTGTGTTTGTGAGTGGGTTGAAGCTTTTCAGCGTGTCCTTCAACGTACCGAGAGGAAATTGAATTATATTCTATTAAAGATTGTTCATTCGGCGTGATCCTTGCGCAACAGCTTTTCCCCCTTAACGGAAAGATAGCGAAAAACTCAGTGAACGGGAGCGGCACGAAATAAATCAATATTTTTGATGATGAAACTTTTTCTTCTTATCTCGGGAGTCGGGTTTTTTTTGTGTGTGTGTGTCGAAAAAAAGGGCTGTCGACGAAAACAAAGGGTCACCTCCAGCGATGCCACCCCCCGGACCGGTCTCCGCCAACTCCGGTTTCAGTTAAAAGTTACTCCGGGGTCCGCTTCCTGGAAGAGTAAATATTTTTCTTTGTGTTCATCTTCGAGGGTACACACCCTGCCTGACTGGCAGCCGACGGCGGTAGTCGAGGATGGATCGAACGCACTTTAATGTACTTTTCGTAGACGGAGCTGAAATATATTTTTCGGATGATGCTTGGGGTCTGTTTAGGTAACAAAGTTGGGAGTTTTTGCTTCTTTTTATTGTAAAGTTTCTTTGAAATTGTAGTAAAATTTGTACGACGTTTCAAAGTATCGATTTTTTTTCACTTGCGTTAGTATGTACCTCTTTGAATTATTGAATATTTAAATTATTTCATTCTTAAAATTTCTCAATCTTTCAATCCTTTAATCTTTCGATCTTCCAATCTTCCAATCTTACAATCTTTCAATCTTTCAATCTTTCAATCTTTCAATCTTTCAATCTTTCAATCTTTCAATCTTTCAATCTTTCAATCTTTCAATCTTTCAATCTTTCAATCTTTCAATCTTTCAATCTTTCAATCTTTCAATCTTTCAATCTTTCAATCTTTCAATCTTTCAATCTGTCAAGTTTTTAATAACACTGACCTACATAAATTTACAAAAATGACTGCACAGGTTCAACTCGAGTGGAAGCATGAAGTTTGGAGTCCCCAAAACACGAGCATTTTGAATTGATGTTTTTTTTTCCAAAGTTTGTATGGAGAATTAGGAGGGTTCATCGCTGTTGCATACAATCCAAAAATTGCAAACAATATGTAGGAGTAGCGAAAGCACTAATTCTTCATTCAATCCAAAGAAAAACTTAATAAGGCCCGATACCATAAAATTCAAATAAAAATTACTTTGAAAACCATCTTATTCTACGAAGTTGGATCATTCCAATCAGTTATAAACTTTAAAAACTGGCAACTCTGGCTTAAGAAACAGTTACTCTCAATCTTTGAATCATTTACTTATAATTATTATTTTAAATTTCATTTGAATCTTTAAGCTTTTAATGAAATTTTTAAAGTAAAAAATTTAAATACATCAATTTTTTCATCTTTAAAACTTTTAATTGTTCAATCTTTCAATTTTCAATAATTCAATCTTTAATTATTTATTTCTTCTAATCTTTACATCTGTAAATTTCCAAAAGCCCGATGTCCTAAAATTGAATCAAATTTACTCTGAGAACCGTCTCTACAGATAATGGTCATTCCAATAAGTTAAAACTGTGAAAACTGGCAACGCTGCCGTAAAAATCGTAATTTTATTGAGATATATCAACCATTTTCAAAGTAGTGTTTTGTTATTTTAAGATGCTGTTTTTCCATCTTTCAATACATCATTGAAAAGAAATTCTTAAAAAAAATCAGCTGGTTTTCATAAAAAACTGGCAACCCTGTCATGAGTTATCACAGATCAGACAAAAACAAGTACATTGTGTTCGTTAATTTTATTGAACTTCAATTTCGGATCTGTTAAGCTGAATTTTATCAATAGGTTTTCAATGTCTCTGGTGCAACATGAGAAAAGAGATGGATAAGAATTTTGAGCTATTTTCCTAACTCTTGAGCTTGATTCAGAAAATTGGGTATAACGACCACTTCACAGTTAAAAAAAAATCATGGTAATATTAATGCTGGGAATTAGAATCGTTTAGAATAACTTTTTTTACATTATTTGTGAATAGTTAGGCCGTTGCAAATATTTTTTGAAGTTTATGTCCTTCGCCTCTGACAAAAGTCGTGGGGGAATGAGTTATACACCTGTCTAGTTGTTTTTCAATCATTAGTTTCCAAAATATCTAAGTAATGACGATAGTTTTATTTTTTTGTGAAAAAATTGGCATTGGAATTTCATAAAAATTCAAAATATTTTTAATCTCGCCCAAACATGCTAAATATGATTTTCAAGGCAGACAAATGCATTTAAGATTGTTTTCAGTTGATTTAACTTCAATTTTCATTAAAATGTTGGAGTTTTTTTTTTTTTGAAAAAATATTTTTTTGCCCCGCTGATTTTTCGGACACATTTTGAAGAGGGGGGGAGACGACGTATGCTTTGAAAAATATTTGCAACGGCCTTATTTGACGTTTAACAAATTTGAGGGATCCATTTTACGAAATAATTCCGAATTTTTGATATCCGGTATATATATATGTCTATAAGCCTTGATCAATAAATACATGTTTGATTTGTGCCATCTGTTTCTCGTTTCCAAATGGCAAAATTACTAATTTTGGCAAAGTTTCAGTTGAAATTGCTTAATTTAATGTAACGAAATGTTCAACTGATTCTCCCGGTAAACGTTTCCAGTCAGCAACATGACCCGCGACGCTTGCGGGGGCACGAATATTTTACCGCATGAATATTCATAAAACGAATGAATAAATGAATAAAACAATGAGCCCAAGTGAAGAGTGTCGGTTCGCGGCACTTGTCTGCAAAATGTTTCTCAGAAAAAAAAATAAAAAAAAATGTTCCACTCTGTAAAAAGCCTTCTCTTTCGAAGAAGGAAAAAAAATCAAAGTGGCTTTACGAAAACATTACCATCATCGTTGTCTTGACGACCAGCATCATCATCGTCCTTTCCAGCATCCTTTTTTTGTGCGTGAGAGTTTTGTTTCCTCCCCAAAGCCGAGCAATTAAAATACTTGATCAATATTTTTCCGAACTTTGCTTCATCCCAGTGGTTCGAGGGACGTCAAATTTGCAATCTCCCTCTCGATTAGCATCGCGTCCTGGAAGCCTTGATCCTTCGAGCATGACGAGTTCGTCGAAGAACCGAGGACTAGAGAGAGAGGAGGCTTGTTTGCTTAGCGCATTTGTGTGAAAATGTCCGCTTTAATGATTCAACAAACATAATCTGCATATTTCGACCCTCCCCTTCCCGGAAAAGGACTCAATCAATCCGAGGAAATTCTCGCGGCGTCCAACAACTCAATTTGGCCTCGGCAGAAAGGACCATCTTTTTCCCGGGGTCGAATCGGTGTGTGTGTTGTCAAAGAGCACATCCCAATCGACACGCCGCTCCGTCCATCAAGACGAGCAGCCTCTCTCGTCAGTGTGTTTGCTTTAGTAAAATTGAATAAATCCTAAAACAACATTAATATTTAAATACCTCCCCGCGTCCTCCCGTGGCCACCACCCGAAATTGACAAACTGCTGATGGCCACCGTTGGGTGCTGGCTGTTGATGTTTATGTTGGCGACCTCCCACCACCCATCTAAAAAGGGGTGGGGGTGGTGGGCCACCGAAGATTGACAATAGCGGAGCGAAATTGGGCAAAGGCACGGATTGGTGAGCACGACGGCGTTGATGATGGTGCCCGTGGAGCGTGCGAGCCTTTAATCTTCGGGCCAAATTTTTGGACACGTCTGGTGGATTAGAGGTCGTGTCCGCTCATGTCGATCCCGGGAACGGAATAATTTCGGTGGAAATTGATGGTGGAGGTAGGGAGGGGGGAGTTGTTTTTCCCAGGGGAAGCTTGTGATGGATTTCTTTTCATTTTTTTTGTGTGAACTAAGCTGTGTATTTTCTCATGTTTTTTTGATTTCAGAAAATAATTTGAACATACATTTTTTTCAATCTTCTCATAAAAATTTCAACTGAAAAGTTCAACAGAGACCTTCAAACCTTAAACTATTTGGCTCATACCTGCCTAATAAATTGGAAATGAAAAAATCTTTGTGAGCTCGTGATTTATTAAAAACTCCATAAATTTAATTTTGAATGTATTAAAGATTCAATCCAGGTGAATCCTGTCACGTGTAACCTTAACCACCACCTTTCTGTCTCCGAGCATTATTGTCACAGCAGCAGCCACCGTATTGTTCCCGCGTGACTTAATCATGTGCCCGCGGAGTTAATCTCCACCGACATGGGCCCTCTTTAGCGCTGGTCCATGTAAATCAATTTTCCTGCGGCACCGCCGCGCGTCAACTCTCATCCACGTCACCACCGCCGCCACCGTCGACGTTCCGCCTGCTGCCAATAATTGATAACGTTATCTTAATCCAATTAAAGCATAATTATAATTTAAATTTAATTAAAACATAACAAAAGACGTGCCACCGCCCACCCGCTGGTGGGCTTCCCGCAGCTCGTTCTTGGCGAGCACCCGCGGTCGTCGTAGTCCTGCAGGAACATGTGGGTTAAGTCCACAAAAGGCTCCCGATACACATTGTGTGGCCGACGATGACTACGGTGTCTCTACATAATAGGCCTCGAAGGCGACACGCCCGGATCCTGGGCCCGACATTGTGTATTCAAAACTCACTTATTGGATATGGCGATGCGAATTATAATCCGGTAGGCTTTGGTCCCCGGCTTGGTCCCGGTATCTATAGTGATCTATTAATTCTCTACCGTCGCGTTCTGCTAATGGGTGTGCGAGTGTGTGCCGACCCGTAATCATCTTTACTACCCCCGGTCGGACGACCGTTCTGAGGGTGCACTCGAGAGTCGAGTCGGCCTCGTTGACGTTCCCACTTTGGCTCCGTCGAGCGGTTCCGTACTTGAGCGCAGCTCGCAGAACCGACCGAACCTTCAATAAACATGGACATTGTGTAGACCTACACATAAATACACTATTGTGTAAATATTTATAATCACTTAATCATAGTAAGAGAGCGAGCGAGCGACCGAGTCTAAACGCCGAGCCCCTTTAATAACCTGCCATCGCGTCCAGAGACGTGCTGTTCCGGACGCCATGGGCACGTGAATCCGGATCTACCCGCCAGAACGTGCTGTAAAAAACAGCGATTGCCAATGGCTTTTAATAAGCGCATCGAACTGGCACCGCAGCACGGACCGGTGGAAAACTCAAATTACGACACCACAATGACCGACCGCCCACACTCTTCGTTCGGCGCACACAATGGATTTCCCCCACCTCCCCCAAAACGGATCCAAAACTGATTGAAAAGCCAGGCTCAACGGACATGCCACCGGACATACCGCACACACGTGAGAGGCTACCCGGGAAGACTTCGTGGACTGCACTGTTGAATCACCATACAAATTTAATTTGTACTGTTTTTAAACTTACTCAATCCAAAAAATTATGAAGCTTTCTAAAAGAAAAACTGTCTGATATTTCAAACAGCTTTTTCACAAACCATAAAATAACAGTAACCTTTACTGTGCCCCAATCGTCCACTCTTACTCGGGCGCACTCCGCTCTTGAATGCAACAACGCATTTCACCTCTTCTATCTGCCCGAGAAGCACTCGACACGTGCGCATAATACACTCTGTCGGGCTCGCGTAGTGAAAAGGGTTTTCCACGTGCCAAGTGTGTGTGTGTGAACGGGGGAAGGGAAATGTGTGGTAATCGTGATAATTGGCTCCGGCCCGCCGCCGTGTTGCGTAAAAACTCGTGCAGGTTGGTGAGTTGATCGCTCGGGGAATAATTCAGAGAGAGAGTAGTTGGCCAATTCGGGGCAGGAAATGCGGGGTTGAAAGGATTCGTTTTTAAATTAACTGCCATTTTTTGGACTTTAACAATTTTTAAATCATGCAAAAATATGGAATCCTTGTGACAATGTTGCCAGATTATTAAACTTTATAATTATTTTGCAAATGATTGAATCATAAGAATCCGGATTTTTTATTCTTACAAAGCAAGCCTGCTTCATTTTTTTAAATCACCAAAAATCAAATTTCAAACAATATGTGATCTCAAAAGGCCTTTTTAATTTCTAGAATAAAATTCTGTATATGAATGAATTTATACACAACTTTGATAGCAGGGTAATTATCTACCAACTCACACGAAATCGGGAAAAGTTGCCCTTGACCCCTCTTCGATTTGCGTGAAACTTTGTCTTGATAGGTAACTTTTGTCCCTGATCACGAATCCGAGGTCCGTTTTTATATCTCGTGACGGAGGGGTGGTACGACCCCTTTCATTTTTGAGCATGCGAAAAAAGATGTGTTGTTCAATAATTTGCAGCCTAAAACGGTGATGAGATATGAATTCGTTGTCAAAGGGATTTTTATGTAAAATTAGACGCTTGATTTGATGGCATACTCAGAATTCCCGAAAAACGTATTTTTCATCGAAAAAAACACTAAAAAGTATTAAAAACTCTGCCATTTTCCGTTACTTGACTGTAAAAAAGAAGGGTCATTTTTTCATTCAGAACATTTTTTTTTATTTTAAAATTTCGGGTTTTTTTTCTAACTTTGCAGGGTTATTTTTTAGAGTGTACAAAGTTGTAGAGCAGACAATTACAAAAATTTTGTTATAAAAACATAGGGGGTTTGCTTGTAAACGTCACGAGTTATCGCGATTTTACGAAAAAAAAGTTTTGTTTGAATATTATTTGTTGAAGACAATAGTTTAATTTATAATGAATAAACCAACTATTTTACCATACTTCTTGTTCCAATTTGACTAACTATGTGTTACTTGCAATTGAATACTCTTTTTTGAAGCAATAATTAAACGTGAAAGTTTTGAAGTCCCAAAGCTAGATGCACCTTTGAAATACAAGATCTTCCTTTAAATCTTTCAATCCAATAAAAAAAATATTCTGTGAAATATTTGTAGTTAGGTTTATACAGTACTTTTAAGAGCAATTCCAGCTCAAATCAGGAACTTCTCTGGTACTTTTGATTTCAATGATGCTTTGTAGACGTATTATCCTTGGCCCATTTAAGTTATTTATGTGTATATGGAGCCAATTGTACTCAAAAATAACATTTGAGAAGGGCGTAAGAGTTTTAAATATTTTTGAATTTTGTAATTTGAAAATCACGGTATCTCGAAGTCTTTGCATCGTATCAAAATTGATCAGAGACAAATTTGTAGGAAATTGGTTTTCGGAAAAATACACTTTTAATAAAAAAATACACCCAGATCTATAAGATTTTTGATTTTTAAGTTGAAAAGTTAAATTTTATCGTGATGTCACGATTTATTTGTTTATATTTTTTATGAAATAGCCTAAGATGTTACAAAAAGACTCATGCAAAATGCAAGATGGTATGTCTTTCCTAGAAAAAAAACAAACAAAAATCATTTACTATAACTGTTATTTTCAAAAGTGGTCTAAACGTCAAAATTTTCTAAAACCGATAATGGGAATTGTTTCCTAAGACAATTTTACATAAAAGTCTCTATATTCCTATGTCCAATCCTTGTGAAGATACAGCGGATTTTAAAATAAATAAAAATGTTGAAAAAAACCGGTTTTTGTGGTTTTCGACAATTTCTATATGACAAACTTGATTTTTCAGGCTCGTAAATATTTTTACCGGAAAGCTCGTCAAATTTCCCACAAGTTTGTCTTTGACAACTTTTTAATTGGGAATGGGAACCCAATTGCAAGTAACACATAGTTTATTAAAAATAGCATAATGGTTTAATTGTATCTAAATAACTAAAATAAATTAGAAAAAATGTTACAAACTAAAAAGGGAAAAAATAATGACAGGAGGTTGAAGAATAGATAACAAAACAAGATGAATTCTATAAAAAAAAAACACATCATGAAAACAATAATAGACATAAATTACAAGATGCTTCTTTTCTTTGAGCAAATTTTGCTTTAAACAAAAATGAACACGAGTATAATAACTCTCAACACGAAATTGGGCAATCAAGAGGTTAATTAATAATTCCAAGGTTATTTCTGATTTTATGGAGTTTGTTTTACTTCCAACATTTATCCAATTTTAAATAAATAAATCAACTATGTAAAAATACTTCCAGTAGAAGCTTCTTTACACTATTTGGAGTAAACTATGTGTTGCTTAGTTACAGTTGAATACGTTGTTTTAAGGTATAATTAAACATAAAAGTTCTTATGTCCAACTTACGGTGTACCTTTAAATACATGAATTTCTAAAAAATATGTTTTTTATTCAGTGAAATATTGGAGCAAAGGTTTATGCAGTGAGCAACATTTTCAAATGCATTCTAATTATAAAAAGGCGATAAATAAAATCCAAAAAATTCAGCCTCTTGAACAACATATAGTTATTCAAAAATCTGGGTTTGAGGAAACGGAGTCAATTTTCTTTTAGGAACATTGCAGTCAGCAAAATTTCAAAAGTCGGTAGATCTTGAAAGCCAGGTATCAAATTTGGAGTCGGGTCTTTTTCAGTACCACTGAATCCAAAAGAAACCAAAAGAAATTTCTAAACCTTCAATTCAAAATCTTCAAAAAAGCAGCCCTGCAAAAATCCTCATCGTCATAGCGATCAACTGCCTTTTAAAAAAAACCCTCCTAAAAAAGTTCAAACCACTCAATCCACGAGACCCCCGAAAAAAAAACCTCTTAAAATTGCTTCCGAAACCAGGCGCGCACCAGGCGCGCTCTTACTCGAGGACCAAATCCCCACCGTGGCCCACCACCGCGGGTCCTGAGTGCCATTAATTCCATGATAAAGTACCACCAACCACCGCTGAGACCCTTCGGCAATAATGCCGTCCCGCACGGAGCCTTCGCTAAGCCTTTCGGGTGTGCAATCCGGACTCCTGCCGTCGAAGAAGAGGCTTTTCCGAGCGAGACAGAGCCCCAGACCACTACTCTGCTGGAGGACGCGGAAAAAAGCGTTGGAAAACATTTCGAAAAAAAAAAATGAAAAATGCAAACATTCGAAATCATTCATTCCCGGGTTGTGGGGGTGGCCGTTGTGGTTCCGGGCCGCGCTCAATCCGTGCGCTGTGGGAAGAAATGTTGCATTTTTCCCCGCACCGTTCCCGTGGTAACTTGATTCATGGCGACTTCAAGACTTGGATGTGGGGGGTGGTGTGTATGTTGCAAATTGTTCCAGTCAGTTGTTGCAACCTAACCTATCATTTTTTCTCCCACTCCCGACCACGTCGTCGCCCACACTCCGGCCTAGGTCGGTCCAGCAGTTGAACCTCGTATATTTTTGTAAGAACATGAGAATTCACCCTTGTGATATATGTTCGCTTTCACCTCGACTCGGGACCCGGACTCGGAGGCAGCAGAGAATGGATATTTTTTTCAGGGTCCTTCTGGCTTGCATCGCTCCGGGACGATGGGCCAGAAAGTGGATTCTGGGCTGCAATAATAGTGCCCTGGTCTCTTCTTCGAGGACACGGAGAGTCATCATCCTTACGGTTGCCGCCGTAAGTGAGAGGGGGCGAGGTTTTGTTGGAAAATTGCGAATAATAGCAATCACTCTGGAAGGGATAGTGAGGGTGAACCTCGGCCGCCCTCCAGGCCGTCACAATCAGCCCCACAAGGGGGATACACACATAGGATAGATACCAGCTGGGTCGCATGTACTACCTACTCGTATGCGAAGGCAACAAAGAGCCCGAGCACTTAATATTTATATGTAGATTTGTTTTTAAACCATAAAATTTCATTTTCAACCCGTCGTTGTCGTCAGACTTGTTGGTGATCGGCGAGGACAAGGACAATCCGTCCGAGGGTGGAGTGCTGCCATCCATTCCGGTGCTGTCTATTATTACACGTGGCCCACCCACCCAAACGTGAGTTAGCAGATGTGTGGTGAAAAGTTGGCTTGAATAGCAACATGTAATTTTCTTTGTGAAAGGAATATCGCTGGAGACGTAACACTTGTCGCAGTTGAACATTAAACATTCAAATTTAACTCAATGCAAAAACAATAACAGAAATTCTTTAATATTTTTTTTTCAAAAAGTTTTGAAATTCCATTTTGAACAAAATCAGTTTTAAGGAGTTTTGCCTTGCGAACGAGTTATTTTATTAGATTGCTAAACAATTTACTAAGTTTGTTATTTTTCTTGATAATTTATTGTTTGTTTTTAACCTAGGAGCCGATTTTGTGCATTGTTTGTGTTTTCAATGTGACTCAAACTTTGTGGGGTGTTTCCTATGACCAAAGAATTTATTTTTTTAATACATGCATGTCTCTATACAAATTTGGCAGGTGCCCATACACAAGTGGTACGTTTAAATTCTAAAATCTGTAACTTTTGAAGAAATTTTCTGATCGATTCGGTGTCTACGACTAAGTTGTAGGTATTAATGAAAACTGTTTAGAAAATTAGGTTCATTAAAAAAAATCCGATTTTTAATAAACATTATTTTATAAAAAAAATCAATTTCAATTTATATGCTTTCTGAACAAAAATCATGAAAGTTTGAGCCATAGAAAAGTACGGGCAAAAAAAGTCGTCCGAGTTTTTAATGTTAAATCGAAATTGGAATCTAAAAGAACGTAATAGAAATTTCTATAAAGTGCACCTGTTTCACGATAGTTTGATTTTCTGCAAATATGTTTTTTAAAAAGAACAGAAAATTTCCTAAAATGTATTCTAAGAACGATTTAAGATTGTAGATTCAACTTCTGGTTTATTTTTCTAGTTAAATTGAAGTTTTCTATGTCTCACCCACCCACACACATTATGGTAATGGTTCAATTTTTAATGTTAAAAATTAAAAAAAAATTAATATTAAAAGCTTTAGTCAAAGATATTGATTGGGAATGATTTCTTATTTTTTTCAGAAAAACATTTTTCTTTTCAAAAAAATTTTGGAGTATGTATTTGTAAAATTATTTTCTTTAATTTCTGTTTCAAATTTGTTAATAGAAAAAAAGAAGAAAAGTTTCGTATTTTGATCATTGTTGATCCTCCTTGTTGATTTTTAAATATAAAATTCAAGAGAAATTGTTAATTTTGAACTTGATACTCTACCATTTTTGTTTTAATGATAATATCTTGGAAATGCTGCGAATAAAAAAATGTAGTAAATTTTAAAAGGCCCTACACGGAGAAAAAAGAGTTCCCAAAATCGTGAACATGCGTTCATGAAAATGGGAACCACGAACAAAGTGTTCAAATTTCATGGTACGTTTTTCAAAATCGTACCATGGGATTTGAACACTTTGTTCGAGGTTCCCATTTTCATGAACGCTTGTTCACAATTTTCGGAACTCTTTTTTCTCCGTGTAGCAACAAACAAACAATCAAAGCTCTATTTTAAAATAATATTTGAATAGTTTTCTCATCAATGTAAAATGATTAAAAAATGGTCATAAAGAAAGTAGTATAGATTTTTTCATAGGATGAAAAAAATGACCTTATAAATTAAAAATAGTTACAAGTCTTCTTCGCAATAACTCTTTGAAAGCATTTAAAAATCTAAAATCGAAACAAGGTTTTGAAAATCTTTTTATATCAACAATTCCTTCATTAAACACTTGCAACCATTAATTAGATATTTAATTCCAGTAAAACATATGACCAAAATAATCGGAAAAATATTGTTAAAACCAAAAAGGTATTAGCAATGGAAATTCCAATTGAAAAAAGGTAAATTTTTCCAGCAGATCAACTTTGATGTGAAGTTCATAGTGTATTCAAATGCTTGTTAAATTTTACGTTCAAAGCTGCAGTCAAAAACTTTTTTTTGGAAAATGATTTATTTTTTTTTTTAAAATGAAAAGTTTTACCCGCACATTTTTTATCTATAAAATTAAATAGTGCATGAAATATTGTCAATAACTTGTTTTACATTAAGTTTTCGATTATCCTAGGTATGTACTCGCCAAAATTCCACTTCGGATAATCACCACAATACAAAATCACAAAAGCAAGCTTTTTTACTTCCCAAAATGAATAAAAATTAGGGCGCCGACAAAATCCCAAATCTACTACATATGATCGAGTTTGGTTCATCTGACTTGTAGAAAAAGCAAAGGAAAAAGAACAAAACTTGCTCAATCGCTGATAACTTTTAAAAATCAAATCATAGGTAACGCTTTTGTCCCTTCAACAAAGTTTAACTGAATAATCCAATTCAAGCGATGTTTTTTTGCAAAACTTGTTTCCAATAAATTTATGATTCGTTCTAAGAAATTAACTTCTTTTTGCAACTTGTTACATAAACTACAAATACCGTGAGATAGGAGTATTAAAAATGTATAATTAAAATCATCATCGATTATCTTCATGGTATTTATATCAAACCAGTACCGACCACTATCTTGCATCATGTACTCCACGTTGTACTACAATGTCACAACGCAGAAGAAGCTACTCAGCCCCACCGGCGTCGGATCCGCATCCCATGTCGCCCATCTCACCAACAACGACCGACCGATGACGACCCCGTCCCCGTTCCGCAAATGGGGCCAAGAGAATATCGTATTTATTCTTCCGAAAGTCACTCTGGTGAATATAAACGAAACAGCAACAAGGGCGCGCCTGTTTTTATGCAACACCCCTTCTGGCTGATCCTGCTCTCAATACCGGGGTTCATAGACAGGACCAGCTCCGTCGCAAGCGACAACGATGCAAGTGGCTTAGCTCATCCCCCACATTTCGGAGAGCTTGTGGAACCCGGTTATGAAAGCTTTAAGCTCATCTGTCTGCTATAGATTTTCGGAGCCGGATTTTCGGAAAGGGGGAGGCACGGCGCTTTCGAAATCTATTATTCCGAGATGCGCTCTCGGATCGGTTCCATGCCGGAACACTCTTCCATGAAGGGGGGCAGGACAGGGCTTTTTTGTTCCGGTGATGCTTTTGTTGGGACGCTTTTAGGAGTAGTTCCGAGAAGCTCTGCTCTGCTTCAGAGCGATGACACAAGGATCACTGCGAGCGATGAAAGGGATGAGCTGGGCACAAACACACACACACACGCTGGATAGAGTATTAAAATCTTCGACAGATTTGCATGATGAAGCGCCCCGAAGGGTGAAGTTCGTATTTCTTGTTGCTTTTTTTTTACTGGGTGGTGGATATAGAACAGGAAGTTGGCTTTTACGATGGTCTGTCGAAAAATCAGGGAGGGAACTCGTTCAATGGCTTCAGGTTATGAAATTTTCGCATATATTGAGCATGATGGAGAATAACTACCGATTTATAAAACGATAACTTTCTTGTTCAGAGTTTCAATACAGTTATGGTTTCTTAAAAAATCCTCAAACTAACAATAACTTTTTTCTCGTTACAGGTAAGCTAAACTGCAAATCTACGTGAAAATTGACCAACAGTGAGAGTGGTGAGCTAAATACAACAACATCTTGAACTTCTTGAACATCTTGAACATCTTGAACATCTTGAACTTCTTAAACTTCTTGAACTTCTTGAACTTCTTGAACTTCTTGAACTTCTTGAACTTCTTGAACTTCTTGAACTTCTTGAACTTCTTGAACTTCTTAAACTTCTTGAACTTATTGAACTTCTTGAACTTCTTGAACTTCTTGAACTTCTTGAACTTCTTGAACTTCTTGAACTTCTTGAACTTCACGAACTTCTGGAACTTCTTGAACTTATTGATCTTCTTGAACTAACAAATATCATGTATTTAATTTAAATCAATTTAAACTGAATTGTTTAGTTGAAGCTTAATAAATCTCAAAAATAAGTAACAGACAGATTGACGACATTTCTACCGTGTAACATTCACGTAATCCACAATTTAACCCGCTGCAAAACGCGTTACCGTTGTAAAAATAATCTTCTCCCTCAAGCAAGCTCCGAGGCCAATATCTTCAGGAGGCCAACCCCGCCACGAAAACGAAGCAAAGCTCCCCGAGGGCGATGATGGCGTGAAAAATATGAAAATTTAAATATTAATGAAATTTTATACCCGTCTGGAGTTTGCTCACACCATGCAATGTCGTCGCCTTTCATAAAAGAGGATCGTTCTTTTTTTGTTGTTGTGTGTGTATGTCATGGTATTTACATGACCTCCCCCAACCTCACCCCCTTTTTAGGGAGGGGTTACGAGGTGTGTAGGACTACTGCACATCAAAAATACAGCAACAACTAGAGCATTACCAATGCCATGTCCCGTTTTTTATGATTTTTTTTTGCGTGGCTTGGAGGATATTTCATTTGGTGCTTTATGCTACATGACACCGCGTTGCATCGCTCGCAGCTATCACCAGCCCTGATGGTGACAACGAGATTCAGCTACAAGAGTAAAAAAAATGTCCTGAAAATAACGAAATAACTATGCTGCACATCCGATATGCTTTGATATGCGCGCCGTGATGAGGGGGGAAAATGTGATTTTGTTTATTTTATTCCTGGAAGTGCATCCTGCTTAGCCCCCAACCCGCAACCTCTCCATCACGGCGAAAAACATTCCATGAGAAACTTGTCAAACTGCAGCGCAAAGGTTGGCATTCACACCTGCCCGGCTGTCCCACCACCATCGCTTCCCCCCTCAGCAGTGTTGCTCGTGTCGAAAAAATAGAATATTCATGATTCAATTTGTAAACAGCATGAAAAGCTGCTACTCGCTTCGGGGAACCTCGCGCGTGTAACGCCACCGACCTCCGTCCCACCACCCGCGTGAGGGGCTTCTTTGTGTGTCGACATTTTATTTTTCGATACACATTCCGTCCCACCACGCCCTCCGGGCCCGTGTTACGGCGGATCAGCTGCAGTCTGCTGGATTTGAAATATTCCAACCTGGGCTCTCTGAACTACACACTACAGGAGGCGTGGGATCTTGAGACACGGATGATTTGCGGTGGGACAAAGTTGATTTGTTGGCCAAAAGGTGTAATTTGTCTCACGTGCAATTGACATGCTTAGTTTTTGTTAGTTTCAATGCATTTTTTTGCAACTTTTGTCTAAATTTCCCCTATTTGACCAAGTGACAGAGTTTGTCTCACGACATCACAACTACCTATTTGACCATGTGACAGAGCTTGTCTCACTCTGATTCATATTTTCTAATAATAGACGATTTTATCCTTTTCATTAGCGATAAAAACTGGTAAAAACCTGTTCAACTATTTGCTTAGTTTGCGATGTCCTACGGACATAGTCCCATGCATGTCCCAATATTGTTGTAACGAGAAGAACATGTCTCACTTCTTTTCCTCGATTCTTCTCGAGAAATAAACAGATTTGCTACATTACAAGATTGCTAGCAGCCACTAAGCAGATCTTGTCCCACAGTTTTAGTCTGTTGTAGCGGTCAATAAGCTGAAGCTGTCTCACTTTATTGTTGATAATTAATAAACAGAACTTGTCCCACTTTTTAAAGACCATGTGTGGCACTTTTGTTTTTGATTGATGATGACAAACAAGACAACTCTGTCTCAAAGTCTTCCGTGAAAAATTAAATTCACCATGACCAAACAGCAAGTTTTGTCCCACAATACTGAAACAACCGTCCAAAATCCTCGACACCACCGTACCTGCCTTCGCCGGATCATCCACGACGACGGATCCCTGTGCACCGTTGGAGGCAATGCGCTCCCTTCAACCCCCCAAAATGAGATGCATTTTCATTTTCTAATTTGCATAATCGCATCCGGACAGAATCCCTTCCCCGGGGAGAGGATACCAACCCCCTGCCAGCAGTCAACCAGTGGTATTTCCGACGCCATGCTCTTCGTCTCATTTTGACACCAAAATGCTGCTGCTTCTGCTTCAGTTCGGTGCATTTCCTAATCCCGGACACACAATGTTGAAGCAATCTGCAGATTTTCACTTATAATTTGTTGATTGCTTTATGGCGTCACTGGCACTAAAATTTTCCGGACGGGTGCGGCGCAACAGGAGTCTGAGGGTGGGGCTCACCAAGTTCTCGTCCCTTCTTGAATTTCGGCTGTCTGTTTTGGCGAATAACATCTAAATCCCAGATTAAAAGTATCTCTGTTTGCTTATTCTCTCGCCGGGCAGCACTACACGCTGTTGCTGGCAACTCGTGTTGATAGTGGCCAAGCCATCAGCTTGGAAGCTTTTCAAGTTGTGAGCCGGCCCGGCTTATGGTCTGATTTTCTGGTCGTTTCGGCACGTACCCCGGCTACCTCCTTCCCTCCGCTTTGCGTAATGTAATGGTGCAGATTTGGGTGGGAAACGGCGTGGAAGTAATGCGGGACATCATGGGAGAGTGTTGTGCTATGAAATTTGGGATGTTTTGTCTATTTTTTCTCAAAGTTCAAATTGAGAAAGCATTGGAAAAATTCACAAAAAAAATGAGAATAAAGATAAAGATAAATTTTCAGATAAGAATTTTTAATTGAATTATTATCTAACTTTCAAATCGTTTTGCTATAGGAGATTCAACAGCCTTATGTAAAGTCTTTACATTGATTATTAAATAAACCTTTAGTTGTTTAAAACAATGGAAATTTAGTTCAAAATAAATTTCAACTATCCTCGAAGCATTTTGCAGTGTTTAAAATTCTCAAAATAAAGTTATTTTATGTAACTTTAAGTTTTGTCAATCTTTAGGCCACTGCAAATATTTTTCAAAGTTTTTGTCCTTCGGCTCTGGCCAGGGTCGAGAGGGGGCGGTGCAAAAAAGTAAAAAAAAAAATATTGAAATAAAAAGCCATAGTTTCAGCATTTGCATGGAAAAAGTGCTTTAAAATTGATTTTACACTAGTTCAGTTGTTTTGCAATCATTAATTTTCGAAAAATAAAAGATTTGACGAAAACATTTTTTTTTGCGAAATAAAAACTTAAACATCGAAAATGTTCCTGGCGCTCGTGGGGTGTAAGCACAGAGTAAATCAGCTGCCCTAGTAGCAACCTGCGCTAACTAACATTCCCGTCCCTTAAAAAATCGAGATCTACAAACTGACATGGCAGGCGCCGTTGGTGTCCAATGACTGTTACCTATTCGCAACTGATCTTGTTTTGGAAATCATGGTGTTTTATCTTTTCAACGCATTCATACATGCTGTTGATAAGGGGAATACCAGTTGATAGTCGAAGCCTATGATCAGTAGTGCTGAATGGATATTACGGTTCTGTTCAGCAACGGAGAAGGACAACCATGGGTGGTCTCTCATGCTCAATAAAAACTTAAACATCGAAAATTTTCAAAAAATTCAAAAGATTTTTAAATCCACTCAAACATGCTAAACGTGATTCTAAACTCAGGTAAACGCATTTTAAATTGATTTCAGCTGATTATACTTAAAATTTCATTGAAATTTTGAAGTTTTTTGAGAAATTTTGTTGTGCCCCCTGATTTTTTGGGCCAACTTTGAAGAAGGGAGAAAGGAATTTGTACCAGCCTTAAAAAATCAAAAAAAACAGCAAAAAATCATCCAAAATATGGACGTTATTAAAAAGATTTAGAAAGCTTAGAACATCATACGAATAGAAATTTGTGAAACCTCAATTCTTTGAATAGTTTTATGCTTTTAACTATGAGTGGCTTTAAAACTTTGAGATAACATAAATTCTATATTTTAGGAATCATGTTTTTTTCTATTTAACTTTTTGGCATTATACAAATTATTGAAAACCTCAATTTCTCAAAACTAACAAATTTAAAAAAGTTTTCGCTTTTATTCGTTTAGGAATTTTAACATCCATACAAATCAATCAATTAAAAAAAAACAACATTTTGAACTTAAAGTTAATTTGAGCTTCTAAATATCATTCAATAACTAATTATTTTACATAAACCTTAAAAAAATATTTGTTTGAGCTAGGCTACGTGATATTTTGAAATTTGATGGTGCAATCATAAATTTTTGAAATAATAACAAAAATACGACTTTACAGTTTGAAAATTAATTTCCTTATAACTTTATTTGTAATTAAATTAATTGACTGATTTAAGAGTTTTCATTAATTGCACCATATTTGAATTAAAAATATTTGTCGAGAATTGTTTAGCCATGGACTACAATTTTATGAACTGTTTTGTTAAGCTTCATTGTGATTCTTCATACTTTTCCAGTCCAGTAATGATGATGGCCTACTGTTTTATCCAAAAATATCAGAATCGAAGTAGTATGTAATATTTTTCAATAAAATGGTTTCGAGGGCTGTTATAAAGATAAACCGCCACTTGTACTGAAAAGTAATGTTTTTCAATATCAATTTCATTTGAACGTTTGACTAAAAAATTTATTCTCAAAGTGTTTTCAAAATTGAAAAAAATGTGTATGCAACTATTTGCAAATTTGTTTTTCCAACACTCGTCGTATTTATCCAACGTGGTAAACCTTGTTGAATGCAGTGAAAAAAGCAATTCTCGAAATCGTGAATTAAATTCACGAATGCGAGAACCACGAAGGAATACATTTAGGTTTACTCATTTACTCATACTCATGAATAAATTCCTTCGTGGTTCTCACAATCGTGAAGTTAATTCACGATTACGAGAATTGATTTTTTCTGTGTAAATGTAAGATTCTTACTTAAAATATGTTCTTTTTTGCAATAAAACAATTAAACTTGATTTCAAAATGCTTTGCAAAAATTTCATGAAAATTTCGAGTTCTGAAATTTGAAACTGAACCACAACTTATCAAAATATCGACATTAGTCGTTGGATATGCCACCCTAAAGTTGGCTTGAATTGCCCAAAAAATTCAAAACTGGTTTTAGACATGATAACAGTTATCTACTTCAAAAGATTGCAACACAAAATACCTGACAAATTTTTTAAAATGAAGTATGACACATTTTGATAAAATGGAAAAATTCAGCTCTTTCAAATCTTAAAAGGCAATTTTCAATTCATTATTAAGGTTTTTAAGCAGGAATTTGCCAAGCATTAAACCACTTAGATTAATTCATTTTATCTACTTTTTATTATTTTAAAGAAATTTAGATAAAATATATTTAAAATTAAAAAAACTGTAACCCTTTTAGAGAACAATTTATTAAGATCTATTCTGCAGTCAATAAGTGTATGAAAACACGTTTTTTAAACTTGTACATTATTTTAAACAAACTTAACCAAAGTTACAGATTTTTATTAATTCATAGAATGTTTTGGTATGATCGGCACGCCTATTTTTAAGAAGAATTTCATGGCAAAATATGATTTTATTATATAGTTAAAAACAAACAGAAAAGTCAGTACACGAAATCGTAGATAACACTCTTTTCAATCATGATGCAATAAATTTTTAAGGATTATTTTCAACAATCCTCAACCTTTCACTAGAGTCACCAGAGAAGATATGGCTCACTTTAATAAGCATTCAACGCCAGAGTGCACCACAAGGAATCACACCCACAAATGGAGTTATCCATACTTTATCGTGTCTGTCCTTGCCACTCTGTACACCAGAGTTCACACTCACCACCATCGGAACACTAAGCTTTTCCCCTACGCTGGCATATGCTCGATGAACTGTGTGGAACTTTACCCACCGAGCTGCTGCCGCTGCTGGAAGGCATGGGAAAAACTTTCCCCTAATTCGATTAAGCTCCCCCAAATAATGAATGCACATCACATAGGATATCTTATAATTAAAGTGTTTTTCTTTCGTCGAACGATCCTTTCGAAGCGCTTAATCCCTTCCCAAGGGGGCACACGTACACCCACACACTCACATACGGGGCTCAACCGTCGGAACATATGAGAGAAGAAGTTCGGTCAAAGTTGCAGCAGGAGCGAAGCCAATCTCGTATGAAACACGCCGAAAGCGCAAAAGTTTTTAATCTTCTCTCGAAAATCTAGCCGGGAAGAACATGATATTTGCCCCATAAAACTATCTTTCTAATATCCCGCCCTAATTTAGGGCAGTTTGAAGCATGTTTCCAAAACCAAATCGCTCTTACCCCCTGCTCGAACCCTTTCAGTTCCGGAGGTGCTCCAGAGGGGGAGACCAGCGACAAATTTTATCATCCCATTTAGTGTCTGGTCCTCGGGTACGGACACACACATATCTTGACTTTCTAATGTCGGACGACGACGTCGAAAAAGAAGAGTTCAACCTTTTTGCCCCATTTCGAGCGATTAAATTAGTTGCCTACGGGCGGGCACCGACTCGGATCGTTCCCCGGTAGAACGGGGGTGGGGGAAAGGTCAAGTTAATTTCGAAAGGAAAATCAAAGTGGATTGTTCCAATTTGGAGGGCTGCTGCCGGCAAAGGGTTAGGGGGTGGAAGGAGAGAAAACAAGGGATCGTAGCCGTTCTGCTAAAGTCGCTGTGGAATCGACAATCAAATACGTTACAAGTTAATCCTTGGTATAAGAAGGACGAGGGGGGATTTCCCTACCGACGCTGATTGTGTCAAGTTTCAGAGCGATTGAGAGATTAAAGTTTGGTGGGATTTGGTGGAAAGTTTCCGTTGTGGAATTTGGAGCAGTTGAATTGCTACATCCGAGCCGAAATCCACTGGCATTCCGTGATGACCAACGGAATTGACGTCTGTTGACTGCCCTTATGTATGGAGTAAATTTTCAAAACAACCTATTAGTAATGGGTTTCCTATGCAGATAGGACCTTTTGAAAATTTAATCTGATAAATCAATTCAATCTATGTTATCTAAAGACAAGAACATCTCGTATTTCTTGCAGTTCGAAGTTGTTGTGCTATCTTGTTGTTCCGAGAAACACAAAAAACACGCAATGTAAACAATAACAAACACGTTTTGTTTGGTTGACCAGTCTGTGCGTTGCAGCCCGGGAGCATGTTGACAGCTCTCATACAAACTGAGCGTACCCCGTTTTGTGGGCCCAGTGGGTCCTAAGATGGCGGCCTTCGATATTATCTAGCCAAACTTTTGAAAATGACGAATAGTTCAAATAATTATAGTTTTTGCCTTGTTTTGGTTTAAAACGACAAAATAAGCATTCTAGAATCATTTTCATTAAAAACTTGTTCAGAGATACACCACGTTCAAATATTAGTCTAGAACAGTTGAAGTGAGCGTACCGCAAAAGCTGCCACGAAAAAAAAAGTTTCCTATGCAAATTTTGAGTTGCGCATTTGTTGGGCGGACTCCGACGAGGCCCACTTGCCATCTGTCGGTGAATACGCGCAACTCACGAAAACTGTCATCTTAGGGCCGGTTGGTGCGTTGTCCCGCAGTTTGAATGTTTTTTTTCCGAAGTCCCGTTTTATAAGTACAAATGTGTAGTCGGGTTTGTACGTGTGTCAAACGCGTTCTGACCTGAAATCCCTTTGGCCAGTTGTCGCACTTTCAGCAATCAGGGTGTGTTAAGACAACACGACAAGATTGAAACTTTTTTCATACGAAGAGTGACAACAATGCACGGAGTTTTTTTCGGTTTTTATAGAATATCTCAGGATTGAAATCTAATTTTGCCTATAGCTTTTAATTTTGACTCTCTTCTGCTAACATGAGCGTGTTGGTAAAGGGTTTGACTATCATTTAAAGTGCTTCGGTTCGAATCTGAGAGCTTAAAATAAACTGACTGAAATTTTTTCTGTGTCGATCTCGTATTCGATGTCAGAGCTTCTGTCAAATTCGGTCGCTTCCGTATGGGTGAAAACCTCTTCAACTTCAAGATTTCTTCAATCGACAGAACCGCTCTTCACAAGATTGAAACTCAAATGCATCGCGAAAAAACATATTTCTCACCCAATTGACTTTGTATGCGATTCGAGATTCGAGTACGCCGCAACATGATGCGAAGTAATGATCTGGTTGGCAAAATGGCACACGAGAAACGAGCAAAATCGCGTTCTTTTTCTGCAGCATAAAACCATCGCGTAAAAGCAGCCAAGATTTCTCCTCAGTTTTTAGACGACTGCGAAAACGAGTGACATTTTTCCGTATAAAACCCAATCGAGTATGACATATCGGTTTCAAGAAGACGTTGAAGAGCGACTTGGGTTGCAGCAGCAGGTAGGACGGAACTTGAATGCATTGATTCGAAAGAAAAGTTCCGAGTGAAAAGTGCTTGACGAGGCAGGGAATTGCTTTATTTCTACTGCGGGATTGAATTTCCAGCTGAATTTGTCGACAGTCGACGTCGTCAGGCTAGAAATGTGTCAGGCGCTCTCGGTCCGTAATCTAGAATCAATTGAATTCGCTTCATTCATTCGCGAGGACATCTCCATTTTCAATTATATCTCTTGGGCAGATAAAAAAAAATCCGGGAATCGAACTGCATGACAATGTCAAATAATTGTCCTAACGATTTTCCGCCATTCCGACAAGCATCTACTGAATATTTTACACCATCATTGTTCAATTCCCGCGAGCTCTTTCCGCCAAATCCGAATCGCCGAAGGCCCCTGCTGGCGCAGATTCCTCTAATTTACAAACTGTCACCGAATCTCTCATGTGGTTCGCGCGCCTGGAAGGCTGTCCGTTCCAGGCCAGATAGCATCTATCCTGCCAATACTCGGAATTAAATTTCTCTAATCATTGCACGAGAGTCGGCAAAAAACGAGAGTCCCTGTCAGCTGAAGTGGAAAAAACAGTCCAAGAGTATTCATCTGTTACACAGATGTCCCGGCGCACACACAATCAACACCAGATCCTGGGGGCAAAAGCGGATCCGAACCGGAACGGTACTTCAATTTTTAATCAAATTACTACCTAATTCAATATCCCGGCGACAGTTGGAGTGAAGGAGCGGAAAATAAAATGAATGAGGCAAAAAAAAAAGCTAGAGAAAATGAACGAAAGATAAAAATTGGGGCCGAGAATGACAACCTGCTGATGGGAGTGGCGTGCGGTGGTTCCTTGGAGAGTCATAGATTCCACCAAAGTGCTGCAGTTTTGTCCCCCCAACCGCCTCGGGAGAGTCGTCCCCGAAAGCTGCCTTATTTAGAGATGAGAAAACTGACTCGTACACAAAAATACCCCGGTTGAGGCCGGTGAGGCAGGGGCGTAGCTGCGGGAATGCTTTGAGCTTGTTGGGAAGACTTTGTTTGTGGTTCCGAATTTTATGGACGTTTGTTTCAAATGTGGGAACTAATTTACTCCGTGTACTTTGAGTCTAAGATATGAAACTTGCATATGTTCGATCCGAATATGTGAATTATTCCTGTGGTGCACTGCAGTCTACATTCAGGCTTATTCTTGCAAGTTTAAATGACTACGAGATGGCGTTAGTGTATCACACACGGTTTTCAAATTATTTTGTTCTGGCTGCTACGTCTGTTGTCTGTGCTTTTACTCATAAGTTTCCACGTTCGATTCGAGTGACGCCACTGTCTTCACTCACGTGGCAAACTCGGTCCAAAGACCTAATACAGACTTGAGTCCCCCCGCACTTGAAACACCAGACGCCGCTCCTTCATCCGTTCCGTCTTCTTCTTCTTCATTTGGATTATGTACCACTTACACAGCAAAAAATCCGATGGTAAAATCGCATGCAAAAGCATGCACATCACCTTTGTGAGAAAAAGCATGTAATATTGTATGCGAAAACGTGTACACAAAAAGCATGTACAAAAGAAAAATAAATAAATTTTGCACATCCCAAAAATAACATCAATCTGGTGAGAGTCATATCCAGATTACAAAGTCCGCGCCCCAACCGTCTCGGCTATCTCGCCGCCTCGTAAATGTTGTGTTCAACGCCGATGTACCAGTAGGTTTCCCGTACGTCGTATACTGAATTAACTGTATACGATGTATGGAGAACGTACAGCTAAATCGGTGTTGATCCAGCCAAATTCATAGCGGCGAGATAGCCGAGATGGTTGGGGCGCGGACTTGGTAATCTGGATATGACTCTCAACAGATTGATGTTAGTTTTGGGGTGTGCGAAATTTATTTATTTTTCTTTTGTACATGCTTTTTGTGTACACGTTTTCGCATACAATATTACATGCTTTTTCTCACAAAGGTAATGTGCATGCTTTTGCATGCGATTTTACACAGATTTTTTTTACTGTGTACGGAAGCATTCGATTGGAAATAAATACGTCGTTGGTGTGCCAACGCGCGCCCAGGTTGTAATACTGACGACGTCAGCGCCAACGAACTCGGCGAACGTTCCGGATATTGGTTCCGTATTAGCGAGCAAAAGTGCCAAACACCCTTTCGAACCAAGCCGGAGCTCTCCTCTTTGTGTGGATGCTGCATCGTCACCGGACTCCCTACCCACCCCTACCTCCGGGTTGGACACATCATATGCATATCTCGGAGACGGATCAATTTAAAATTCAAACAAAAACACTTCAGCTATTCCCCGCCCGCTCCCTCGCATCCCGCATAAATTCCTCGAACGCAGATGAGATGAGAAATGGAGCATAACTTGGAGCTTGGGGAAAGGCAGGCGGGATGACGTTGGAGTGCAGCGAATCATGGTCGGATGCTCCGGCAAGATAGTGTAATGGAACGGAAAGCGATTGCTACTAAGGAAAAAATAAGGGAGGAAGAGTTGAAGCATGCACAATGGTACAAGGAAGCCGGGTAGTAGTGAGGGAGCATCCATGGTTCGTTCACTGTAACCGGGTGAATCAGTCGAGGGGAACGAGAGTTTGACATATTACGTGAATGAAGAAATTGTGAGGAATTTTATCGAATTTTAGAGGTGGATTGATGTAACGATAAACCGTCATCGTTGGTTTTTTTGAGGCAATTTCAATCTTTTGAAATGAACACTAGTTCAGCCGAAATAAAAAAAAAATGATTTTCAACATGTTTTATTCAAATTCAAATGATTCATATGATTCAAATGATTCAAATGATTCAAATGATTCAAATGATTCAAATGATTCAAATGATTCAAATGATTCAAATGATTCAAATGATTCAAATGATTCAAATGATTCAAATGATTCAAATGATTCAAATGATTCAAATGATTCAAATGATTCGAATGATTCAAATGATTCAAATGATTCAAATGATTCAAATGATTCAAACGATTCAAATGATTCAAATGATTCAAATGATTCAAATGATTCAAATGCTTCAAATGAGTCAAATGATTCAAATGATTCAAATGATTCAAATGATTCAAATGATTCAAATGATTCAAATGATTCAAATGATTCAAATGATTCAAATGATTCAAATGATTCAAATGATTCAAATGATTCAAATGATTCAAATGATTCAAATGATTCAAATGATTCAAATGATTCAAATGATTCAAATGATTCAAATGATTCAAATGATTCGAATGATTCAAATGATTCAAATGATTCAAATGATTCAAATGATTCAAATGATTCAAATGATTCAAATGATTCAAATGATTCAAATGATTCAAATGATTCAAATGATTCAAATGATTCAAATGATTCAAATGATTCAAATGATTCAAATGATTCAAATGATTCAAATGATTCAAATGATTCAAATGATTCGAATGATTCAAATGATTCAAATGATTCAAATGATTCAAATGATTCAAACGATTCAAATGATTCAAATGATTCAAATGATTCAAATGATTCAAATGCTTCAAATGAGTCAAATGATTCAAATGATTCAAATGATTCAAATGATTCAAATGATTCAAATGATTCAAATGATTCAAATGATTCAAATGATTCAAATGATTCAAATGATTCAAATGATTCAAATGATTCAAATGATTCAAATGATTCATATGATTAAAATGATTCAAATGATTCAAATGATTCAAATGATTCAAATGATTCAAATGATTCAAATGATTCAAATGATTCAAATGATTCAAATGATTCAAATGATTCAAATGATTCAAATGATTCAAATGATTCAAATGATTCAAATGATTCAAATAATTCAAATGATTCAAATGATTCAAATGATTCAAATGATTCAAATGATTCAAATGATTCAAATGATTCAAATGATTCAAATGATTCAAATGATTCAAATGATTCAAATGATTCAAATGATTCAAATGATTCAAATGATTCAAATGATTCAAATGATTCAAATGATTCAAATGATTCAAATGATTCAAATGATTCAAATGATTCAAATGATTCAAATGATTCAAATGATTCAAATGATTCAAATGATTCAAATGATTCAAATGATTCAAATGATTCAAATGATTCAAATGATTCAAATGATTCAAATGATTCAAATGATTCAAATGATTCAAATGATTCAAATGATTCAAATGATTCAAATGATTCAAATGATTCAAATGATTCAAATGATTCAAATGATTCAAATGATTCAAATGCTTCAAATGATTCAAATGATTTAAATGATTCAAATGACTCAAATGATTCAAATGATTCAAATGATTCAAATGATTCAAATGGTTCAAATGATTCAAATGATTCAAATGATTCAAATGTTTTAAATGATTCAAATGATTCAAACTATTCAATTGATTCTAATGAATAATAAGATTGAAAAGTTCTTCAGGCTTCTTGATTTTTAAGTTATTTTTCATTTTTTTTATTAAAGTTATTTGACAAAGCATAAACAGTGCACTTTATTGTGTCAAGCTTGTCAAACAAACAAAATTTAAGTCAGTAAATTGAAATTCCCTTCTTTCCAAACTTTCATAAGCCGCGAACAAAACAGACCAACAAAAGGAAAAAAACCCGAAGTTTCACAAAGCCTCAACCGTGAAATTGTTGTTTATCAAAGTATTACCCGGAGATAATCCATTCAAAGGAATGAATTACCATTTTCAATCACCGTCGGTCGTCCGCGCGCCAAAACAAAGCCCAGCTCGGGCACGAAACCGCCGAGAATCACTTCATTCATTTGCGAAAATTTTCCCCGAGACCCCACCCACAGTTGCATTAACTGTTAAGTATCTAGAGTAACAGTGGAGAAGGGGGGTTGGCGGGCATCAGTTGTTTGCTTCCCCGCCGGTTTTTCGGTAGCAAGGAGGCCTTAAGTACTTAAGCCGCTGAAAATTGTGTTACAAAAGCGGAGAACCGAAGCGACCCAAAAAGTGTTTCTCCATTGTGACGCGATAAAAGAGGGGGAGGGGAAAAACTTTTTCCTCATCTTAAACGTACTTATTTTTTAAATGGATTTAGTTTGGGACGAGATGCACGCCGAAGAATTTCGCGCGCAAGTTTTCCGAAAGGACAAACGAATCGAAATTGGAACAGAACTTTTTCCCGGAAACTCAAAAGCTCGTTAGTTTTTTCCCTACTTGGAGGGCGAGGTAAGGTGGGGGCAAACAATGCCATTTGTTGCTGGCGTAAAGGTTTGGCTCCAAAAGTGAGTGCGAACCGCCGAACGATATTGTTCGCAGCAAAACGGAGGGAAGTGTCATTATAAAAGGTTCGCCAGAGAAAACAGAAAAATATGAAAGTTGAATGTAGTATTACAAGGAAAACAGTTTAGAGTCACTCACTCTCACACACACACAAAAGGTGACTGCATGGGCACGTGCTGGGGAAAAGCAGTGAAAGAAAACTCCCCGAGAGTGTATTTAAACTTTTATGACCGGGACCAGGGAAATAATAACGGGAAGAAATGACGAATGACGCCCTGGCAAATTGGAGCTGCTGGAGCGTGTCGACCAACAACGACTCCGAGCATTTTTTTTTCTGCACCCAAGTCGATTTTCTTTGCGCGTTAAACGTCGAACGATAACAAGTTATGGCGTGAAAGCAAGCAGGAAAAAAGCTCGGAAAGGTGGAGTGGAGGTGGGGAGAGAAAAATTTCCATAATTATTTGACACCCAAGTTTGTCGCCCACCAGCGCGTAAACACCGTCATTACTTTTCATTGCCGTTATTTAATGAAGCAAATTGTGAGCATTTAGCGGCTTGTTCGACGTGGCTCCTTAATTTGTGTGGGCAAGGTGGCGTGGTGTGACTTGCCAAGTGGATTCTTTGAAGATTTGCTGCAAACTGGGTTAAATTGGTTGTGACGTTAAGGCATGGCAACATGAATTTTGAGGTGGTGCTTCATATTAAATTCTTGTAATTTTCCACTTTTTTCATGAAGCATGCAATTTTGAAGTTAATGTCAACAAACGCTTCAGTTTCGCAAAGGTATGATAGATTTTTGCTCGCTAGACACGCTACAATTGACAGAATTGAATTTTAGTGAACTCCCTGCCAATAAATAAAATTGTATTTCGGGTATAAATTGTATGGGCTCATCATAAGCAACCATATGTACCCCCTTATTTTTGATTCCCCGAAAGATAAACGTGAAGGCGCATGTTTGTTGAAGATGAGTCCATACAATTCATACCCGACATCTACCGGGAAATCACTAAAATTTAACTCTGTCGATTGGAATGTGTTCAGAGAGCTCAATTTATCATATCTTGACGAAAATAATTCGTTTGCAGACATCAATTCAAACATGTCGAGCTGTGTTATGAGTTTGAAGGTTTACACAAAAATGTCGTTTTGTGATAAAACCAAATTTAAACAAAGAATCGGCTCTCTCTGAGTCTGTGATGAAATTTCCAGAAATTAAGCATTACTTTGACAAACATTAGCATAAGTATTTCTAAATTTGGCCAAAACATGATTATGGTAATCTTACCATCAAAAAGTTTGAGAAAGTCCAAAATTATCTATTAAATCTTTTTCATTCATTGTACGATTTCAACAAAAAAATTAACTAATAATGTCAGACTGCTGATGTTCTTTTTTTTCAAACAACAAATTACAAAGTCAGTATTTATGACTCGTCTTAGTAAGTATTTTGAATTAATGTTATAGATAATACATTAGAAATCTTGAAAACATTAAAAACGGCCAGGATGAAGATCTGAACCGAGAACCATGAGTCCATACTTTTTCCAAATTTTAGGACAAAAAAAAATCAATCACCGAGTTTTCCAAACACCTCAAATCAAATAACTTTGACGGATTTTGCAACCTCAAAACTTATCATTTTCATTTTTGTTCCTTTATTGTAATTGATGATTTAAAAAAAATATGTTTCTGCAGATGTTTTGTTCAAGAATATTAAAAACTCCATCAAAGCTTACAAAAAAAATAGTTTATGAGAACGCCAAATCGATCAGAGATACCTGATTTGATGTGCTTAAAAGTTGAGGTTTTTTAATTTTGATTTATAAGATATTTTTTAATATTCAAAATTGTATTAAGAAAAAAAAACACTTACATCAAAGCAAAAACAATGAAGTTAGTCCCGATAGTCAGACATTTTTTGCTGGAAGGAAATGTACCAAAAGTCATGTTGCCAAAAACGGGGTGGCACTGTATGATATTTTTTATAAAGAAACTGGTGACATCGTGTGAACCTACAAATATAACTTTTTTTAACAAAAAAAATCGAAATAATAGATGGAATCAAGTTATTTTGTAAATCAGTCTCTAATTGAATATTTACTTTCAACACTTGACCAAGTTTTATTTAAGATCATGATTTTGAAACCCTTTAAAGTTATGATTTTCAAAATAAGCTTTGATTATTGTCAAGAAAAATGATACATGTTTTTACGATTTTTTTGGACGTACTTGTAATAACTTTATTTTGAACATCTTAAATAAAACACAGAATTTGCAAAAAAGTTGAACAATGTTGAGTTGTAAATAAAACCGAAATTGGATAATTTATTTACTTTTTTACCAAACTTAAGTGAATCACGATTGAATCAAATGCATTTTCGTTTTAAATCCATAAATTTTGAAAAGATTTTTAAACCACAAAACATTAAAAAAAATGCTGTCTTGAATTGCCCCATTTTTTAACATATTGAAGGGGAAAAACATATGAAAATATAAAAAAGTCAAACTATCAAGGATACACTACAACCAGGGAAATGGTAGTCTACTTCTTGTGCCAAAATTGTTGTTTTTAGGACCTAATTTTGAAACAATTTGATGATAAAAAAACTAACTTAATCCACCTATGTGGTTGGCGCCTTCCTCACTTTTTACCAACATTTGGTGATATGTTTTGTTTTGTTTTGTTTGGAGGGAAAAGCCCGTTTGAGTGGATCGCCAACCGATGGGTCCTTCTCAAATAGGCACAAAACCTCTTTTTTATTGTCAACAGATTTACAGTCCAAATGACAAAAAGGCTTTTACATAATTACTTAAACTAACCTATTAAGCTAACGAAGATTACATGATATGATGGGTTTGAACACCAATTCCATCCATGGCTTTCCACCTAAGGTACTCGCGATTGAGTGTGTAGTAGTGCGGTTGTCAAAATCAATTTCTCAATAAAAAATACACAAATGTCACTTAAGCGGTCATAACTTGAGACTGAGCGTTGCCAGATCTTCAATCTTTACCAACGATGGGTCGGATGACCCATCGTTGGTAAAGATTGAT